>NC_084735.1:64666342-64891342 GCF_033978785.1 Entelurus aequoreus | reverse complement strand
TTAACATAGCAAAAAAAAAAATCAGACGATATCACAAACACCCTTTATTACTTGTGTCTATAAGACAGGGGTCTCAAACACACAGCCCGCGGGCCAATTGCGGCCCGCGAGACGTTATTTTGCGGCCCCCACCTTAGTATGAAAGTTTAATGTTAGTGCGGCCCGCGAGTTTTAAATGAATGGCGCTTGACAGCGTTGCGTGCGGAGCTGAAGGAATCTACCAATCACGGTGTGGTGTAAGGCACTCAACAATATCGAGGGCATGGCGGCATGGCGTAGTGGGTAGAGCGCCCGTGTCAGAAACCTGAGGGTTGCAGGTTCGCTCCCCGCCTCTTATCATGCAGTTGTGTCCTTGGGCAGGACACTTCACCCTTGCCCCCGGTGCTGCTCACACCAGTGAATGAATGTTGAATGAATGATAGGTGGTGGTCGGAGGGGCCGTAGGCGCAAATTGGCAGCCACGCTTCCGTCAGTCTACCCCAGGGCAGCTGTGGCTATGAAAGTAGCTTACCACCACCAGGTGTGAATGAATGATGGGTTTTTAACATGTAAAGCGACTTTGAGTACTTAGAAAAGCGCTATATAAATCCCAGGTATTATTATTATTATTATTATTATGCTGTGATGGCACTGCCTTTAGTGTCCACTAAAAATTGTCACTGCATCATCTTTTTCTCCATACTAACAGCGTGCCGGCCCAGACACATGTTATATGAGGCTTCTGCAGACTCACGCAAGTTATTGCAAGACATACTTGAGGAACAGCCATACATGTCACACTGAGGGTGGTCATATTTTATTTATTTTTTAACACTGTTACAAATATGCGTCATAAGAATGACAAACACATTTCGGGAGAACATCCGCACCCACACACACACCTCAACCCCCCCATCTCCCGAATTCGGAGGTCTCAAGGTTGGCAAGTATGCATTGACGTCACTTGCGTGATGCAAGCAGAGAAACATTTTGCCGCTTTTCCACGACACCCGCACACACTCTTCCTCCCTCCCTCCCTGCCTCCCTCGCTCGCCCGCCTGCTCGCTCCCTCCCCCGTTGTAAACAGTCTGGGCGGGGAAGACTAGCGCTCCAGTAGCTTCCAAAGCACTCCGCCGAAGGAGTGAGCGACAATACAAAAGTGTGGTGCACTGGACCCCAGCGCTGATACTCCGACAGAGAGTCGCTGGGCGAATCAGACGTGTAACACGTTAGTGGTGATGTTAGCCCGTTCGGGGCTAATTGTGCTACCGTAACTGTAAACTCCACGGCGAGCCCCCCCCCGCCTCCCGTTGGCTCCAGACAGAGACAATTTTTGATGCAATATTTCTTTGTTGAGCACAGGGGGCACCCCGACGTGTCTTATTTCATTTAATTTAATTTCATTTTTATTTATCTCCTTCATTGATGTGCATCTTTTATCGATAGACAATTATACCTCAATTATTCAACTATACATTTACACACCAATGCCTGAGAAGGAGCAGGATGAAGAAAAATCTAATATTTTTCTGCCCCCTTCAACATAATACGTAGTCTTACAAAAACACAAGAAGTGCAAAACTTCATGATGTACAAACCGAACAAAAAAACACAAAAGAAGTAAAGTACACCTCACGGGATAATACAAAACAAATACAAAACCAGGCAAAAAATAAGTAAAATAATAAATATAAAGCAAAATGTAAACACTTATGGCTGTCCATATGATCTTATTGTTCTGTCTTTATATATTTTTTCAATTGGAATATATTTTTACAATCTTTTAGCTCATTGTATAGAGAATTCCATAGTTTAAACCCCACCACTGATATGCACATTTGTTTTAAAGTTGTCCTTGAATACTGATGTTGGAAATGACCTTTTCATCTATGCTCTTCATTCTCAGAAGTGATGACAAACATTTTTTGTAAATTTGCTGGTAATGTTTTACTTTTAGCCTTAAACATGACACATAATGTCTGTAACTTTACTAGCTCCTGTAATTTCAATAAACCCGAATTAATAAATAATATGTTAGTGTGTTCTAAGTAATCTACTTTATGAATAATCCTTATAGCTCTTTTCTGTAGTTGATACAGAGAAAGTTGCGGTGCACAAGGAATACAATTTGAAACGTCATTATACAACGAGACATGCTGAGGAGTATACAAAATACCAGGGAGATGAGAGAATGAACCGGGTTGCAAATTTTAAAACCAGTCTACTGAGGCAACAAGATTTCGTCAAGAAAGCAAGCGAAAAGAGCGATGCAGCAGTCAAAGCCAGCTACATAGTGAGTGAGATGGTTGCTAGGGCGGGAAAGCCATTCAAAGAAGGTAAATTCATTAAAAAGTGCATGTTAGATTTTTTTTAAGAAATCCTTTCTTGCGACCCAGCCTCACCCAGTTTCTGCATCCAGTGGCCCCCAGGTAAATTGAGTTTGAGACCCCTGGTCTAAGAGGAGCATCAACATTTTAATTTCAAAATATGGGAAATTTCCTTTGAAAATTGGTAGTGATATGGGATTTTTCTACATCAAAATAATTTGCCATCGATTAAATTTTATACAATTTTATTGCAGTTTATATATTTAATACTTTGTAAGGTTTCCTTGCGAGGGACCCTGAAACCAACCTACAAACCAACCAACCTGATAGGTTGGTTGGTTTGTAGGTTGTAGTTTATTTCGAACATGCTTTCAGTTTCACCATGATACATCACATGTTTTACATATTTTCATTTCTCTTTACTACATGTCCGAAAAGGAGTGTAGGAATAAGTAAAGTTTATTTAATCCGACCCCTTTTCCACTTCATAGCGATTACTCACAATTACTAATGTTCACTTCCTGTTCTCAATTTGTATCACAATTTACATCACTGATTTCTAAATAGTATGATTGATATGAAATATATGATTTCTAAATATTGCAAACATTTCAATAAAACCAATTTTGGGATCCTTCATGTAGCTTGTAAGTGAGACATTTTTTTAAGCTGGCTGATCATTTAAATGTTACAGAAATTAGCTGCTGCCTGCTCTTCCGCCCCTGGCCTTGTGGTTAGAGTGTCCACCCTGAGACTGGAAGGTCGTGAGTTCAAACCCCGGCTGAGTCATACCAAAGACTATAAAAATGGGAGCAATTGCCTCCCTGCTTGGCACTCATAGCATCAAGGGTTGGAATTGGGGGTTAAATCACCAAATGATTCCCGAGCGCGGCCACCGCTGCTGTTCACTGCTCCCCTCATCTCCCAGGGGGTGAAAAAGGGGATGGGTCAAACGCAGAGGATAATTTCACCACACCTAGTGTGTGTGTGACTATCGTTAGGCCTTTAACTTTAACTTTCTTTACGTATTATATAAGTCTCTTATTTGTCAATTTACACAAAGTGTGGATTTTTGGCAGATATGTATTTTCTGTCATGTCCATCTATGTCGCGTTGTTATTTGATTGAATCACAGAACATAAAAACTCGCCGCGCTCCTCTAAAGAGCCCATGCACGTTGCGAGTGTTGCAGACGAAGGCAATCACTGCAGTTACGAAAACACACAAAACAGGAGAAAGACTGCAGGAAAGAAGGACAAAAACTGAAATCTCCGGCAAAAAATGGAAGTTCTGAAAAGTTCTTTAAACCGAGGAAATGTGCTGTAGGCGATCAGCAAGGGGAGAAATGGGCAGAGGTGGCGGTCCTTTACAGAAAGGAGCACAGGTCATTACTACTAACTTACTTACTCTCTACATACGACTATTTTTTAATACTAAATACTGGTATCATATGTCTATATATTGTATTTGCTGATGTATTTTTATTTTAGTAATATGTATTAAAAAAAATCCATCCAGATTCTACCGCTTGTCCCGTTATAATATATATCTATATATATATATATATATATATATATATATATATATATATATATATATATATATATATATATATATATATATATATATATATATAGATATATATATCTCAGCCAATACCGATATTGATGTACTTCAAAATGCCAAATATCTGCCCCGATAATCGGCCTGGCCGATAATATGTCAATCCCTAACACATACTTCTCACTTCCTATAATTTATTATTCATTACTTTGTTTAAAGAAACACCCCTCAGTATGATGTTCAGTCCATATCTTAAATCAGTTCTGATTGGATTGTGCTAATGCATCTAATAAATTAAGTGCTTTGTGTTTCAGATACAGTCACCTAAATCCATCAAGTTTCTTTCTGGCCAACTCTGGGTTTCTGATAAAGAATCACTCCTGGGAACCGCCTATCTCTAAACCCGAACCTTCTTTAAACTCTTCAGACTCTAATTTGTCAGATGACACGTCCAACAGAGACTGGGATAACAAGGATGGTGGGTAAACTAGCACACATTGGGGATTGTTGAATGAAAGGAATTTTTTTTGCCATTACTTTCTGTCAGCAGATGATGGTTCTGTTATGGTGAGTTTTGACTGGTCCCGAGACAACTCTCAAAAGCTAGAGGAGCAGAGAACGGCTTGTAAAATTCTATTGGAATCGCTGGAGAAAGCTGCCTTGTATCTACGCAGGGCTATGGTATAGTTTGTTAATTACACATTGTAGCCACTCATTTTGATAATTTGTGTGCTGTTTTTATTTTTTTCAGGTGTTGGCCCACCGCGGAAGTCACTGGACAACCCTGCAGAAAGTGTGTCACACTGTGTGGGAAGAAAGCAGCAGAATTATAGCTTTAGAGCGGACAGCTACTCAGCTTCAACCTCCCTTCGTGGTTTCATTGGAGGACTTGCAAAATATTTTCACCCCTCTATTAGTACATGCAACAGATCTTATCATTGACATGCTCAGCAGATTGGGAGTAAGTGTCATGCAAAGCAAAATTAATGTTATTGTTTTCCTCCAATTATAACCGTCCATTTATTGTCACCTCAAGCTGTGGCGTTTGTATGACAACGTAACCGAGGAGGAACTGGAACTCAATCTCTCTTTCACAGCCCCACTGGATGACTGCACCCAGGTGGACATGCGTTGGGTTCGCACCTTGGTGTTGCACACTCTTGAGCTGCTCCATGACTGGGGCAAATGGGAACACCTAGCGCACTTTGCCTTACTTTTCAACTCATGCACCTGGTAAATGAAATGTTCTAGCTGTGATCTGGCTTTAAGCACAATTCAAAAGTTTTATCAAAAATATGCTTTGAAAAAACGCTAGTACTGTATTGCTCTTATTGAACGCAAACACATTAATTTAACTTTATGATAGCACTGTCATTGCACTGCATTTATTACACAATACCAAGTGGTATTTCTAACATTTTACTTTAATTTAAAAATATTTGAAGTGCCTCTTAATATGATGCAAATCTATCTGGGTAGTATCTTTAAAAAAAACTAATTATTATATTTGTAAAGGCAACATTTTTTATATCTCTTGTATTGGTTCGGTTTTCTAACTCTGTGTCGGGGTGTCAAACTCGTCTTCATTGCGGGCCACATCGCAGTTATGGCTGCCCTCAGGGGCACACTTGTAACAGTAAATATATATGAATATTATTGTATAATCGACTCATGGTATTATTACACGATTGCCTATGCATTTGATCATATTTTTTCATGTACAAATTGATGAATAACTTGCTTCAGGTTGACTAGCAGCTATTTAAGTATTTTTATTTTGACAAAAAAATGTTTGGAACATTGTTAATATTAATACTAATAGTTTGTTGCATAACCAGATAATGAATCTAAAGGGACCCTATTATGCAAAACCCAACTTTTCTTACCTATTGGTACCTGCTGTTGTGTATTTGGGATCTGCTTAAGTCCCAAAAAGTTGAATTCAATTTGTGGAGGCATTGCAGAGATATTTATAAAATAAACTTGCCTTCCTTCACACTTCCGCCAAACGAGCTATTTGGAATTTTGGAATTGTTTTCAAGTGTGACGTCAGCGGATTATCCATTTATGGTATATATTTACCCAGAGTGTTTTGTGCGGGTCTGCCATTGCCGCCCGACGCTGTAGTTAATTAATGTATTTTTCGCTATCCTCTTGTTGTGGGGCATGATGGCTCGTACATGCACATGCATCCTCCGCTGTTGCCATTTCTAAGACAAAGTAGCGTATACACTACCGTTCAAAAGTTTGGGGTCACCCAAACAATTTTGTGGAATAGCCTTCATCTCTAAGAACAAGAATAGACTGTCGAGTTTAAGATGAAAGTTTTCTTTTTCAGGCCATTTTGAGCCTTTAATTGACCCCACAAATGTGATGCTCCAGAAACTCAATCTGCTCAAAGAAAGGTCAGTTTTGTAGCTTCTGTGACGAGCTAAACTGTTTTCAGATGTGTGAACATGATTGCACAAGGGTTTTCTAATCATCAATTAGCCTTCTGAGCCAATGAGCAAACACATTGTACCATTAGAACACTGGAGTGATAGTTGCTGGAAATGGGCCTCTATACACCTATGTAGATATTGCACCAAAAACCAGACATTTGCAGCTAGAATAGTCATTTACCACATTAGCAATGTATAGAGTGTATTTCTTTGAAGTTAAGACTAGTTTAAAGTGCTTTTCCTTCAAAAATAAGGACATTTAAATGTGACCCCAAACTTTTGAACGGTAGTGTAGTTTGAACTTCATCTGTCAGTAAAATCGCTATGGAAGTGTTTAAAACCTAAACAAAGATAGCGGAAAGAAAATGCTGTTGAAGTAGGTAAGGTAAATAAAACTGCAGGTAAATAAAACTGCCCATAAAAACCACGTTCAGAAAGCTATTTGAAAGGCTATGGTCTGGATCGTCTGCTGATCCTGAGCCAGTGCAGGATGGATGGATATATACAATATCTGGGTACTTTTTCTAATAATGTCTAAAAAGTACCAATGGTTGTCACACACACACTAGGTGTGGTGAGATTATCCTCTGTATTTGACCCATCACCCTCACCCCCTGGGAGGTGAGGGGAGCAGTGAGCAGCAGCGGTGGCCGTGCCCGGGAATCTATACTGTAAACCTTGAGTTGTTAAAGCCCAAGTGCACCTCTCTCCTCAAGCATGCATGTGAGTGTGGATGAGTGGATGTGTGCATGTATGAAGGGTCTGAGTGAGCAAAATATGATTGTCAAATGTGATTTTAACTGTAAAATTCAATAAAATATATTTGCAAAAAAAAGAAAGCTGCTTGAAAACGATCTGTAAAACATAATCTATGCAAAATTTTGACCAAAGAACCACCACTATATGTTATGTAGGAAGTGTTTTAAATGTAGAAGAAAAATCATATTATAACCCCTTTAAAGTTAGCAGTACATGCATTTTTTTCTGTCAAAATTAAAAAAACAAACATTTAGTAAGAAAGATTAATTTCTTTATTGACGCACATTATTTCCAGGCTTTTGCTGGCCATATCTGGCCCTGGGTCTTGAGTTTGACACCTGCACCTAATACATCTAATATTGCTTCTTTTTTTTAATAGAAAACAATGGAAAAAGTTAGTATGTTGCGGGATGACAGAAATAAACTGTGGCATGGGGTTTTCAAAGTTATTTACTGACGCTTATTTTGTGACAAAACTAAAGTTTTTATAAGTTTTTAAAAAAAAGTTATATTTTTCTCAAGTTTCTGCACCCCTGATGTAGGGGGTGGTGTGCATCACACTTTGGAAACCTCTTCTATAGTATGTTATTTGTCCCTTCTGAGGTCACAAAACAAGTTGTACTGAATAACAACACTAAATGTAAATCTGTCCTGTGACATCCTAGTGACCGATACGCCTTGACAGTGACTCCCCTCTTGGTCCTGGCCCAGAAGAAGCTGCTTGAAAGGATTAGTAACAACAGAGGGCCAAGGGTCCCACAACCACACCATGTGAAAACCCATTGGTTCACTAACAAAGAGGTAACACCTCATCATTTTGAAGTTGTAGTTAGCTAGTATACAATCTAAAGCATCCCTTTTGATGTTTTAGATAACATACAAGACTTATGCAGGCTGCCAGCTGTTCAGTGGATGGGTACCTCATCTTATTCGGCGCCCATCAAGCCACAACAATGCTTCGGACGCCAGTGCCCCGAATGAAACTGAGCTCATAGGTTAGAACACTAATAAAGCATGCCATGTTTTTTTTACCGCGGTAATTTTTTAATGCGCCCGCTGTGTTTTGTGTGTCTTAAGATGCAGAGATGAAGCGCTCTCAGGCCCTTGTGTGTGTCCCACTGGATGTGGAGAACACTCTGCATTATTACCGTCAGTCTGTTGAGAGAGTACCACATTGTCTCCAAGTGTTCCGCTATAGTCGATCTTTACTGCTGCTGCACCTTGCCAATAAACAAGCAGGTTTTGAAAGTGAAGAGTGCTTACCAGGAGAGATTGATTTTAATCCCATACTAATGGCCACACCAAACATCCAGCCTTGGAACCTGATCGACAACCACTATGTTACTCCCAAGACTCTCTACAATATCCCTATAAGCCCCGACCACTTGCCCAAAGTCATCTCTACATACATTGCATCCACAAGTAAGATCACAAAATACCTGGAAATTACTATTGCCGAAAACTTTGAATTTAAAGATGGTGGACAGTTAAGTTCTGCAATATTTTTTTTGTTCGTTGCCAACTTCACCTAGAATATCTCCAGACAAAGAGCCAAGAATCTCTCAGAGTATTTGCACTGCATGAAATGGGAAACCTGCATTTCTACGATGGAAACCCACGGTCTGCAGTCTATTTTCTCCCAAGTCTGTGAATGTGTGCATGTTGAAACAAGCCGTTTATTGTACCCTGCCTCTTTCCTGCAATTATGCAGCCCAAACTAGGTTACAGAGTTTGCCAGCTTTTCATTATTGCACTGTTTTTTTTCTCCTTACTTCTAGGATGGCACACACTTGCTGGAGTAAAGCTGTTGATGCTGCCTTACAGAGCTCAGAGGTGATAGATCGATGGGATGGGGCAACGTTCGGGGGTGGCACACTGCAACAAACTTTAAAACAGGCTGGCATTTGGGGATGTTTACAGGCAGCGGTGCTTGCTGCTAAGATTGCACAGTAGGTTCCTGTGATATTTCTTATTAATGACTTTTTATGTTAGCAACATACAGTGCAGTACGTCACCAAAGTTAGTACACCCCTAGCATTTGTTTTTATCTTCTCAAGGGACAATAAGCTGAAATAAAACTTTGATATGCTTAGAGTAGTCTGTGTAGAGCTTGTACAACACTCTGTATTTACTATCCTCTGAATATTGACTGAACACAGCCATTTTCGTCTGAATAACTGGTAATACCAGTGAGTCCCAAGATAATTGTGTCTTGACTACGGTCAACCATGGTCCGGGGTTGCACGAGTGTAGCTGTAATTGGGAATCTGTGGTTCACATAAATTCTGTAATATACTGTGATATTTAGAAGCAGAACTCATCAAAGATAACAGTGTAAATTCGGGCAAAAAATCCTTATTTGGTGTGAGCACTATTTTATTCAACGCTGCCTTAATCCTCACAGGCATGAAATTTACCAGAGCTTCAGTTTTTGTAATGGGAACCTCTTCCACCCCTGGTAGTGGAAGTCCCCCTGCCCCCTGCAGTTTTTGAAAGAAGGGGATTGTGCTTTGGTGTAGAATGTCACACTACATGTTAGAATTTCCCTCAAAAAACTGCAATCCCGAGTCAACCCTGGCAGCAATAATACAGCCCGAAACCATATCTCTTCTACCTCTGTGCTTGAATGGAGGCAAGACAATTATTTTTCTACTCACTTGCCTTGCCACCTATTCAGACAATAATGGCTTTGTGTTGACTCATTTCCAGGGGGATCGTAAATACAAGCTGTACACTGACCACTCTAAAGGTTAGCCAAGTATCATATTTTATCTTGAGAATTATTGATTACTGAAATGTGAGGGTTTTATAGTTACTTTTGTGAGACCCATCATGTGTTTGTGCGTCCATCTACAGGTATATTCTAACTTCAGATATCGGCCAGAGGACCATGTGCTCGCTCTTATCTGCTCACCTTTTTAAGGTAAATACTTGACTTTTTTATGTCGCAATAGTTTTCTTCCTACACTAAAAAACTCACAATCTCACCAAGTATATATTTCTAATTTCTAGTCAAAATATCTAAACAATCTTATTACAAGTCACAATCCCCTACATATTATTTTTCCCGTGAGACACAATAACTTGTTTTTTTAGGTAATAGATCTTATGAGGAAAAAAATACTACTTTTGTGGATCACAAGTTTGTTATAAGACACAGAACTTCATAATACTAGTAAGTATAGCTAATACGTTTTATTAGCTAATTTCAAGATCACTTTTAAGTTTTTAAAGCTTAAATATGTCTTATTTAAAGAAATTTTACCAGGACAAGTTTGACGTTTTTGCTCATGACAGGCAAAAATAACTTAAACAATTTTTTTTTACTCTTTTAAGAGGGGCTTTTTTACACATATCCTATATGCATCTTCCCTATAGTGTGTGCTGTGTTGCTCCCTGGCTCACCCCCTCAATGACCTCCAGTATGCTTCATACAGCATCGGAGATGAACTGCTCCCCGGGATTGACCTTTTCTCAGAACATCACAGGGCCGACCTCGGGAATACTGTCGCCAGCCTGAACTTTATCTGCCAGTGGCTGTACATCGCAGGCTATCATATAGCGGTAACAACCTGTGCTAAATTGTCCATACTTTACACCCAACATTACCTGTTGAGCTGACAAGTTTTTTTTAGCTACTTTAGAGACATAAAATCAGTGCATTAGAGCAAGTGTGCTTAACAAAGTGCCCAGTGAGAGTATAATTACAGTGCTGAATAAAGTTTGTAATTTAATTTCAGCTTCTGCCCATGCTAGCCCTTTATCAGCATCTTGTCAGAACTGTATGCAGAGACGCTGAACGCACAATTGAGGGCAAAATTCTAAAGGTCAGCATTTTTTAGACCTGTGTAGTGCTTTTGGGGGATAGTTTTTTTTTTTTAAACTTGGGTGGTGTTTTCTGCAGATCCGCACTCTCACTGAACTATGGCTCTTCTCTGAGGCCATAAAGGAGGCACTGAAGCTCTCACAAGGAGTGGGGATTCTTCTCCCTAATGGACGTTACATCACTAATGAGTTCCTTCAAGTATTCACTTTTTTTCGTTCCGCTTTACTCTTTATTTGAGTCATAAGAGAATATCATGCTCATGTTGTCAGATGCACCTTAAGTTACAATCTTGTTCTTGTGACTTTAGTTAACTGAGCCTAATAAGCCTAATAATGCAATATGCTCGTTCTGCAGCCTGGGAAGATGTTTCAAAACAACAGGCCACTTCTGGACAATGTTCGGGTACTGTATTTTCTTTTCTCCAAGCATTGTATTCATTCTATTGCAATGTATTACACCTACAACGTTAAACGTTGTTAAAACATTTTTTATTTAGTATTTCTGTTTGTGATGTTTTGGTAGGCATTGGAGGAGCTTTTCAACTCTGAGCTTTCTCCAGAGGTCAGCACTCTTTTCGGATCCACACTGGGGCTCCGATTTAACCTTGCAATTGTTCAATTCATCCTGACGCTCAGCAGCACTGTGCAAGGCCCTCCTGAGCCAGATCCACAAGAAAGAACATTTACTAACTTTAGTTACACAGGAAATGCTGATAACTATGAACAAAACCAAACAAGTTCTGAGGAGAACAAAAAAACAAAAGCGAGAGTACTATTTGCTTCACAGCAAAATCTCACACCAGAAAGGATAAAGGTAAGATTTTTTTTTTTTTACAGATCTTTACTTTACTTCATTTTCTGTCATTAACTGCCCTCTCCTCTGCTTCAGTACCTCCTGCTGGAAGAAGCTCACCTCCAATTGGACTCCATATTGCAAAACCTCCCATCTCCGTCCCACAGTGAAATTGAGAACCTGGAATTCAAAATAGAGGCCAATCTACTCAAAGCCAATCTCTATATGCAGCAAGGACATGTTGCACTGAGGTATGATGGCCTTGTTTGTGTTCACATGGCTATCTTATTTAATATCATGCCTGTTTCATGCTTAACATTTTCAGCTCTGAAATGGCAGTGGCCTCACTGGTGCTTCTGCAAGACTTAAAAGCACCTGTACTGGATCACGAGAAATCAACACTTGCTGGGATTGAAAATGAAAAGGTAGAAGTATCGTATGGGGCTGAGGGACTATTTCAAAGTGTTAGCATGTAGAATGTACAAGAATACACATAACTGATTGAATGCATGGATGCATGTGTGGTTTATGTTGTCAACAGGACACCGTAGATTGCGCGCAGCATGAAGACTGCCCCAGAGCAGTTGAGGCCAGTGAGCGGGTCGGAGGTGTTTTGTGGCTACGTTGCCGTGTGGCTATGTTCCGCTGCCTTGCAGCACAGGACCCTGATGCCGCAACTCCACATACAAGTCTGTTTGCGTGTAGTCCCCCCCACCCCGCGCACACCCACAATATGCATCTTATTGTGTACAAAATGTGTACAAATACGTGTTTTGCCTTTGTATAGATAAAATTCATGACAAGACGGCTCAGGTGTTAAAGCAGAGTCTGGACGACTGTACTCTTTTGGGAGATGTCGACCTTAAAGCCCTTTTGATGGTAGAAGGTGCACGGTTAAAATCAGAACGAAGCAGGGCGGATGACAGCGTGGCACTGTTGCAGGTAACAACACAAACAACATCTTCTCATTAATAACTTAGTCAATTGCTTTTTGTGTCAAATGCTTCCAAATAACACCAAATATTTTTAGGATGCCGTGAGCCTACTGTCAGGACGACCTCGTATGCCACCAGGATCCGATATGACTTTAATTAGAGCCACATTACTCCTCAGCAGCCTGAAAGTAACACAAAGTGCCAAACTAATAAAGCTGACGCATAAACTTTTGCAAAAGAAGGTTAAAACATACTGTATTCACCACTCACACAAATACGGTTCCAGTCAGGTAAAGCAGGGAATTAAATTGAAGATATTCTCTTTTTGTTTCAGCTGTTCGAGTTTGGTGAGAGTGTTGTTTTTAATGATGGGGAAATGTGCATTTCTTCCCCCGGGCCCAAAAATGTCTATCTTCCTTACCTCTATATGTTAAATCAAACAACCTAGCAAACAAGGTATGTATAGCCTATACAGTTTCCAACCATAGGTTTGGAGATTTGCATATTTCAATATTATTTGTATACATGTATCATTTGTTTGTTTCTTGTAGATTTGTGGTTAAGTCATGTACACTTTCTTTCAGGTCATCATTTGGATCTTTGCATGCTGTGACATATAATGCACATGCATCAAACTTTAATTTGAAAAAAACAACATCATCACAACTCCTTTTGTGAAAAATAGAAATAAAATTGTGTTTTAAAAATAACGACATGGTTGCATTTTTTTCTAAATGCAGTGGGGAAAAAAAAGGAAATTATACTTATTATTATTTCCGACGTGTACCATATTTGAATAATCTGATATCAGGTAAATACCCAACAGATAGTTGCCAAAGCATATTTCCATTTAAGGAAACTACAGAATAATATTTTAAATGTTCCTTCATAAACTGAAACGGGGCTCAGTTGATACCGGAAGTGGTTACTCACCGTCTTGTTCTGAAAGCACCAGCCGGAACTAAAATTGCACAGAAGCATTCACTTGACTCCGGTGTCGGCGCTTGACTAACGGCAGTCGCTTCCTTCTCCCGTCCATCAAATGATGTTTTGACGTTTTGAAATCTGCCGCCGAGTTTGATTAGCTTACCTTGATACTCACAGACGAGCACCATGAGACAACATTACAGTTGTTAGCCGGCTGGCTTCCATTGGTCGTCCAGTGAAAAGATGATCGCCTCACTTTCTCGAGGAAATTTGCTGGATGAAGTGCTGCACGGAGGCTTCAACGAGGTAGTTATTCGCTTCCTCTTTTTATTATGTTTCGCTATAGAAAATCACAGATACAATTGTCGGCGAAGATAAAAAACCGGAATGAGACAGCTAAATGTGATAGCAATGTATGTTGTATATAAAGGTATAACAAAGCTAACCGCAACTGGACATGCACCTTAGCTAGCTTGTTTTCAAACATGAACTTGGCTTAAGTAGTTTGTTTTATTTGGATTTCGGTCGCTAAATAAGACAACAAATAAGTTTAACCAAACACATTAAGTAATAAATGTACACTGTTAATATACTAAATCTGATGGTGAATGAGTGGGTCTGTGACTGTGTATCCTGGACAACGGTAGGTCACGTGACTGGATAGGCGTCGTAAAAGATGGAATGAACATCCTCAGACATGTACTACCAATACAATATACTAGTAATATTGACTATACAGCCTCGAAATGTTCTATTTCACTGAATATTAGTTGTTGGGATGCAAGTGGGCTGATCCGGCCTCAATCCCCCTTTGTCCCTGCATACTAAACAAAGGGGTTGGTTTGTTTTGCATTGTCTCAGCTTTTTGTGTACAATTCTTGACTAAAATTGTTTAAAAATTTATGTTTACGTGTGTTTTTTGATAATTCCAGCAGCAACTGGCCACCTATGTTTCCTGGGTGAACTCACAGTTGAAGAGGAAACCTGGACTGAGGCCCATCACTGACCTCAGACAAGATCTGCAGGATGGAGTTGTTCTCATACAACTAATAGAGATAGTTGGTAAGCAAATATACATTTTATCATATGTTGCATTAGGTTTATTGGTCTGTGCTGATGGATAAAACAAGTTAAATGCTAATTTTAGGATTTGATTTGTGAAAATGCAAATGTAATGTACTTGCAAAGATTCCCCCATTAGGTATACATAAACATTATACAGGTATATAATAGAAGAACATTATTGAAAGAATAATGTTGCAAACTAAGATGGTTGTAATATGTATTTATTAACGTGTATGTATTTTGCAGTGTGTTGCTACTGTTCCTCACCGAACCTTTTTTTATGGAGGTTAATTTGTGTCTTTACAACAGACGTTTTTTCGGACACTCAATTTATGTACTGATAACTGAATTTTTTGCGTTTGAATTTTGTGAACACATTTTTTTTTTCGACAATTTAATTGAATAAAAATTGTGTATCTAAAATTTCAGATTGTTGAAATACAGTGTATTTATTGTAAGTACCCGTGTCACATATCTGCAAACTTAATTGACACCTCATTGGCTGCTAATGAGACAGGATCGATTGCTTCATCCCTATTTACCGGAAGTGTGTCTTGAGTTTTGACGCAAGAAATATTTATGCACTGAATTTTTTTTACACTGAATGTTATACACACTGAATTCCAAAAAACTGAATATTAAAAACACATTTTTATTGAATGAAATTGTTAGCTTAATTTTATGTGAAAAAAAAACAGTTCACAAAATTCAAACACAAAAAAGTCAGTTACATAAATATATTGTCCAAAAAAAGCTTTTGTAATAAAGACACAAATTAACTTCCATAGTTTTTACATAAAGAGGCTGTTTGCAACTTTTACGCACCCAGTACTTTCTTCAGTTGACTAGATACATTCACCCCTGCCGCTATTTGAAGAACTGCAGTAAACTATAATTGTAATTGTTTGTAGACATCCATCCATCCATTTTCTACCTCTTGTCCCTTTCGGGGTCATGGGGGGTGCTGAAACCTATCTCAGCTGCAAGTTAAATTGCCAAGAGTAAGCCTACAACCTCCAATGACCAACAGGGGGCGACTGTACACTTGCAAAAATAAGTCCAACTGTCCTAAATTAAGTACATTTTATTGATAAAGTGTTTTTCACAGATATAATCACAAAGCTCTGTACAAAACATAGGTGAAGTAAAACAAAAATTCAATTAAAACAACAGGGGCAACATCATAAAAAACATAAAAAGTGGATTAAAAATGATAGTTAAAAGGTGCATTAACTAAAAGCTTTACTAAAAAGAGAAGTTTTCAAATGTTTCTTAAAAGTGTCAACACAGACAACATCACAGAGGGACTGGTGCAAGTTGTTCCAGAGTCTGGAAGCTATAGCCTGCAATGCCCGGTTTCCACTGGTTTTAAAATGAGTTTTGGGGATCTTTAGAAGACCCTGGCCTGAAGACCAGAGGCTGCGCCCTGAAGAGTAGGGGCATAATAAGTCAGTGATGTACTGAGGGGCCCCACCATGCAACGCACGGAAAGTCAGGACTAGAATCTTAAACTCAATGCGGAATTTGACTGGAAGCCAATGAAGACTGGATAAAATGGGGGTGATATGGGCTGTTCTGGGTGCACTGGTCAAAAGTCTGGCAGCTGCATTTTGTACCGTCTGAAGTTTTTTTAGCGTTGACTTCTTGAACAGAGTGAAAAGAGAATTGCAATAGTCAATGCGAGATGAAATGAACGCGTGAATGATCATTTCGAGATCTAATTTTGACATCAAATTTCTCACTTTACAAATATTTCTGAGGTGATGAAAACTGTTTTTGGTCAGTTGACGACAGTGACCCTCCAAAGACATTAAGTGATCAAACACAACCCCAAGGTTTCTGAGGCTGCTTTTAGCAGATGCACCCAGAGCACCAAGGGAGTTCTTGATCAGGATGATCTTTTTACCGGGAGCAATTATCAGAGTTTCCGTTTTGTTAGAATTTATCTGGAGGAAATTTGAGGACAACCAGTTTTTGATACAGGATACGCATTCCAAGAACTCAGATAAAATGTGAAACTCTGAATCATTGAAGGAGTATAACAGTTGAATATCATCCGCATAGAAATGATAAGAAACATTTTTGACACTACTGGTCAACCTCCCAAGTGGCATCAGATACAACAAAAATAAAACAGGTCCCAGAACAGAACCCTGGGCCACACCACATGACAGGTTAGACACATTGGACATTACATCATTAAAAGCAACATTAAAAGTTATTCCATTTATATAAGAAGTAAACCACTGGAAAACAGCACCAGAAAACCCCATCTCAGATTTGAGGTGATCTATCAGTATACTGTGATCCACAGTATCAAAGGCAAATGTCAAATCGAGTAAAACCAAAACTGTGTAGCGACCAGAGTCAGCGGCCATCATCACGTCTCTGGAAACTTTCAAAAGAGCAGTTTCGGTGGAATTAAATGACCAAGCCAGATAGGTATTTGTCATAAAAATCATGACGTTCCAAAAATGAAGTTAGCTGCTTAGCTACCACTTTTTCAATTATTTTTGACATGAAGGGAAGTTTTGATATGGGCCGGTAATTTATAGGCTCCACTGGATCAAGATTAGGTTTTTTAAGAATGAGATTTACCGCATGTTTAAAAAAGCTGGTAGGTCCTGGGTTTGATCCCGGGTTCGGGGTCTTTCTGTGTGGAGTTTGCATGTTCTCCCTGTGACTGTGTGGATTCCCCCGGGTACTCTGGCTTCCTCCCTCCTACAAAGACATACACCTGGGGATAGGTTGATTGGCAACACTAAATATTTGGCCCTAGTGTATGAATGTGAGTGTGAATGTTGTCTGTCTATCTGTGTTGTCCATGCGATGAGGGTGTACCCCGCCTTCCGCCCGAGTGCAGCTGGGATAGGCTCCAGCACCCCCGTGACCCCGAGAGGGACAAGCGGTAGAAAATGGATGGATGAATGTCTTAAAGTAAAATTAACTTATAGCCAACTTCATTAAGGGTCAAAGTTTTCCGTTGTGGTAATTAAATTACGAGCACTTCCATTTGAACATACTTTAAATATTCATTTACAGGAAAACTATTAATAAAACATGTCTTGAATTTCTGCATTGCCTTTAACATTTACAAAAATTCTGATGTAAGCCTAAGCACATTATTTCCACATGTTTGATAACCACAATTGAGATGGTGTTTTTTTTTCAGCTTTACAATACTTAGGTTAGAAATTTACAAAGCATTTGAGAAGACATATAAATACAATACTAAAATGCTAGTGATTAAACAACAACAAATTAACATAATTACAGTAACAGAAAAATATGTATCTCCATTATTTATATTATTATTAGTATTATCACTTTTTCAGCCATCAATAAAGAACAATAACAGTCACAATTATAACTTGACAACCACACTGTATCCATTACCCACCACATGTAAGAAATACCCCTATTTTAAAATAATTAAAACAAATTTATATAAGGAATCCAATATTTCAAGATGTGACTCATTATCTAATCTAAATGCAGTTTTTGTGGGGCGGCATGGCGCAGTGGGTAGAGCGGTCGTGCCACAAACCTGAGGGTTGCAGGTTCGCTCCCCGCCTCTTGACATCCAAATCGCTGCCGTTGTGTCCTTGGGCAGGACACTTCCCCCTTGGTGAATGAATGAATGATGACTGAATGATAGGTGGAGGTCGGAGGGGCCGTAGGCGCAAACTGGCAGCCTCGCTTCTGTCAGTATACCCCAGGGCAGCTGTGGCTACAAATGTAGCTTTCCACCACCAGGTGTGAATGAATGATGGGTTCCCACTTCTCTGTGAGCGCTTTGAGTATCTAACAATAGAAAAGTGCGATATAAAATCTAATCCATTATTATTATTATTATTTTCTACTGATATCATCTCAATAGCATGTACTTTAACTAATCGTATAGCTTCAAATAGTGGCCTTTCAAATCAGCCCCTGGTATCTCTGCAGTTGAGTCAATAAATGTCCACAGAACTTTTGGGTGAGTGCAGTAAAAATGTTTTTAACCAAATATTCGTAATGCTTCATAGGCAGATTGCAGTTAAATTCATAGGTACATTTATGAATTGGAACAACTGCCAAGGATATATCTGCATTTTTGTCCCAAATGACCACTAGGGGGCAACTGCATACTTGCAATTGATTTATTGCTACAGATACCAGTTGTATAAATACAAAGTTAAAACTGTGCTGATGAGAATATGTAGTGAATATTGCATTCTAATCTGTTGCATCCTGTTATTGTTTCGTATATAAATGTTTTTCTCCCCCCCCTCAATCTTTTTTCTATCTGACAGCCGGGGAGCTGCTTAATGGTGTTTACTTGGCTCCTCAGAGCAAAGACGAAAGCAGGAAGAATGTGGAGCAAGTGTTGCAGTTCATTTCCTCCAGACACATACGCATGCCGCACATCTCAGCAAGAGGTCCGTAATTTTTGAGCCATCTAAAAATATATTACTTCACTGTAATGTAAACATACTGTAGGATGTTGCAAACATTGTTCATACATTCACATGTTCTTTCTGCAGACATTGTCGAAGGTAACCTGAAACCAGTAATGAGGGTTATTCTGGCACTGGCTGCCCACTTCAAGCCCTCAGCCAATCACAGGGGTGCTTCAGGAAGTGGGCGGGGCTTGACAGCAGGTCCATCCAGCCACAACCCCTTGTCCACTGTGGCGCTTGCACAAGGTGCTGCTGCTGCGCTGGCATCAGCTCGATATGACGCCTCACTTCCTGCAGGCGCCTCACGCATTCACAGGTACAGTGGTTGCCAGTATTACAAATCAGATGTATTGTTACATTAAAAATATTGTGTTTTTGTTGCCCTCTGTTGTAAAACGGCACTGCATTCTACTGAGAGGCAAATTATTTGCCACTTGCCAAGATTTAACATTTATTTCTACAAATTCCCTTAGTTTTTTACTTACTCCCTATTTACTTATTTTTAGCCATTGACTTTACATCATAGTCTTTATCATGAATAATAATATTTAGTATATTCTAATTTAAACATTTTAAAATTGAGAAAATAACTATTCAAATAAGCTATTTCGGTTTCCCCACATAGAAAATCTTGTTTAAAGATTTTGCAACATCTCGAGGATGCTTAATTTTAAGAATTGCAAGTTGAATAATGCTCATTTTCAGAATAAAATACTTATCTCTGGCATAAAAGTCCTGCTAATTTTTAGATATACAAATCTCAATTTAGGATGTATTGTCAAGTAAAATTAACTAGCTTCATGGACAGATAATTTCACTAGTTTTTAGTATTGTTTTACCTAAAATCTAGTCTTTTTATCTTATATTTTGTCAGCTCTTTTTTGCAGTGTAATATTTTGGTTATCCTAATTAGCTGATAATATTAGAAACAGAGCAGAGCTTTTTTACTGTAGGCTACAAGCACAATAATGCACATTATTAAATATTTTCAGTGGCTGGAGGTCTGAAGTAGAGAAGAGTGTTTGTGTTCGTGCATTGGTGAAGCAGTATGAGAGGGGAACCCCAGAAGAGCAGGACAACAACGCACAAACAACTTGGTAATTTAAAATCTTTCATTTTAATTATGACCTCAAAGCTTACTTAATGTGGTGATTCAATTTCAAAAGCACACACAATAAACATTTGTATGTGCAACAACCCATTTGAACACCTTGGAGACTTTTTGCTTCTAATTTGTCAACATATGTTTGCAGATGAATTTAGGTTTTAATCTTTTTATCACTCTCTGAGCATTTTAAATTGCAGATTGGATTAATTAGGACATCAAAACTTCAGCGCTTGACTTGCCTGCAGCACTCTGTTAAATGCTGCTTGTAAAAGTGCAAATCTGCTTACCGAGAGACACAAATAGCGCTCATTTACTGATTTAGTGCTGCAATGTAGCACTAACGTTTCCTCTTGTAAACATTTATGTGATGCTGATTTGCAAGTTTTCCAACATGTTTAACATCCATACAGATGTAAAACAAAGTTCATGAAACTAAATACGAATACAATAGAAAAAAATACTTAGCATTTGAAGATGCCTGACAGACACAACGGCAAGCAAGGGCGTAAGAATGAGTTTACCATTGGGGGCGGCCGGGTACACATATCGAAAGCCTGACAGATAAATATAACCTAACCCAAAACCTAACATAAGAGTGGAAATAATTACATTTTTTAAATGCATCTTTAAAAAAATCAATTCAACATCAGTCCACACTTGTTTTCCTTTCTTTTCTTTTTTTTTAGTCAGTATAAATTTTAATGATAATGATCTTATCTCTCACACTCGTAAAGCTCTCCCTTGTACTCATAACTTTTCCCTGACTATTACAGTTCCTCTCATTGTTGAAATTGTTGAAATATTTTTTAAATACTTTTAAGCCTGTCGTCTTCAAATAGCCAAAGATTCATTCAACAATTCGAATCGGAGGGCTGTGATTCGACTATCAACCTCACAGTCGAATTGTCTGATATTAAACCTCCCTCTCCGGGGGGGCCTCCACGTACAGCAGGTGTGTTCAGAGATAAATTGATTGCGTTCATCATCATGCTTTCTTTAAATATTAGAACAATAGACAAATTGATTTTAGAGAGTAAGAAATAAGTATTTGTTTCACTTGTCACTCCAACTTTCTCAGAGAGGTAGCTGCTTCCTGGTGTGACGTTACATCTCTAAAATCAGCTTGCATGTTTTGGCCTCCCAACATTTCTTATATAAAATCTATGTGTCTACAAACAAGAATATTTTACCAATAATGTTGGGAGGATGTTTCTACTGTACATGGGGGTACATGATTGAGGTTTGTCAGGACACTACGCAGTCAGACACGGAGCTTGCCGTGACATCACGTGCCTCTGGTTGGCCAAATTCTGATGTCGAACCCGGTGTAACTCGGCCCGGAGGTGTAGATCTCCTCTCTAAAAAGTTCATGATCCTTGCGCAGTTTCAAGTATTGAAACTTTGTTACAACTTTTACCGGTACTTTTTCAATTTAGTCAAGTTTGATGTCCTCTTGGTGCTGCACGCCAGAGCAAAGGACCTCACAAACTGTGGTTTAGCCTTTGTTCAGGGTGGGAAAAGTTGCAATTAAGATCTTGGTTTCGTTCACTTTAATGAAAGACTGTATTTCTCTGGAATATTCACATAAGTGCAAGATCACATCCATGTGACATTACTGAGTGACCATTCAGTATACACTACTAGATATCGCATCTGTTTATCTCTCTTAAAAAACACCACAAATTCGATTATTTGACTGATCGTTGACATTGGGCAAAATCTAACAAATCAGACTCAATTATGAAAATCTTTAGTGGAAGACAGCCATACTTATTTCACTAATTAATTTATAACCTCACCTGAGCTTTCTTTTTTCAGTCTCTCCACTTTTTATTGTTTCAACTGCCTCACTACTCTCTGTATGTTATCACCCTCCTGATAAGAAATATTAAACTAAAGACGTAATATAATGTCCTACATGATGAAAAACGGTCAAGTATGATTAGGTGTTGTGTTAAAAAAAAATCAAGTTTTGACATAATGTTGGAACTGTTCGGAATGCTCTTTGTAGCAGAGGTTGTGACCTCAAAAGGCAGGAGACATAAGGCAGGGTGCGGGCAAAAAAAGTATTTAATGCCCAAAAGTCCAACAGGGAGTGCAACGGGGATATGCATAAAGCAAGCACAGGGACACCGTGCAAGAAAAATAACTGAAGAGCGCTATAAAGAACGAAATGCAAAATATGAAGTCAAAAAATTACCCCTAAGGGACGGATTGTAGACATCCTAGAAACCCCCAAAAACACAAGTCCAAAGTTTCGGGAGAGTGGAAGGAGGAGTTGCTGGCGGATCGCCAGACCAACTGTCCCGAAGCCACCGGGGCCCACTGGAGAGGAGGGTGGCAGAGGGGGCATCAAAGCTGGAGCAGGTTTGGCCTCGACAGACTTTGCAGCTGAAGCGAGCTTGACTAGAGTAAGCGTCGAAGTTGGAGCGAGCTTGGCTGAATTGGGCGTGGAAGCTGGAGCAAGCTTGGTTCCACGAAGTTGTTCCTCCATTTCCAGCTCAATCAACACCTTCCGGTACCACTTATCCATCTACACCGCGCTGTACTTCTCTGGAGAGTTTCTGGTAGATTGCAATGCTGGAGCTGGAAGTGGAGCTGAAGCACGAGCTGATGAAGAAGCGAAAGGCGACCACAAGCCCCCCCCTCAAGGAGCGGATTCCAGATGCTGTATGGAGCTTGAGGGAGGAACTGTTGACCCGCGACCTTTGCGGGGGAAGACGCTAAGGGTGGGTGGGTCTTGGGAAGCCACAGTGGGCGGGGGCCGGGCCTTGGAGAATCTGGTTGCTAGAACCAGACCAGGAAAAGCAAGGGTTGTGGAAAACTGGAGCGGGTGAGGTAGGAGTAGTTTAAACCCTGGCCCACTGTGGTAGACTGGCTGTTGCAGTCAAAGAAAAATTGTCCCAACAGGGCACATCATGTGGGCGAGCCTCCTCATGTGTCTGCTGCTTGCGGCGAGTACTGTGTCCCCCTGCGCGCTTCTGGTCCCGGCGGCGTTCCCTAATGGACATGAGAAGATTTTGAGCCAAGGCTGCGCTGAGTGATAGCCCAAGCAGCGCTGCTTAGCAGCGTACACTGATTCCAGGTGGGCATTTATCAAACCGATATTTGTTGGTGGGCACATTCTGTTAGGAATTCTCTTTGCAGGCATGGGATTTTTCCGTCTATAGTCGGAAATCCGTCTTTTTTATCTCTGTAAAAATATTAAAAAATAGTTTCCGTTTTTTCTTACAATGTGTGTTAAAATCTTGATCCGTCTCTTTGCCCTACCTGATAACAACTACGGTTTTCCCGTAATAAGTACGGTTTTTGATATTCCAGTGGTAATAACTACGTTTTGCTACTCAAAATGATTAACTTTAAAATCAAAGCTACGTAGCGAAGCAACTTCACGGGCAGGGGACAACATATACGGGAAACATCAATGATGATTGGTTGGTTTACCTATAAGAAAATTCATGATGTTTGGTTGGTTGGTTTACTATGATGAGTCACGATTGGTTAAGATTAGGGCAAAAAATTACGGACAGGCCAATCAGAGGCCAGATAGGGTGGGTCATCGAACCAGGAAGAGAAATCACTACAGACGCGCACATCCCAAATGAAGACGAGAGTCGGAGAAGAAAAGAAGGAATATTCAATTCAAATCGATTTACATATTAAAAAAACTAGTAGAAGATGGCAGAGGGATTCTCTTCCTTAGATTTTTCTTTTAGCCATGTAGACGACGTCCAGGAAACCCACAATGCGTCTACTTGGCCACATTTGGACAAATGTATGCGTCTGGATAAAACAATGCCCAAAACATTAATTTTAGTTGTTAACCATGTACGCCCAAATCAAAACTGATCTCGACATGGAAGACGTGGAATACACATTTAAGAACACACATTATTGTGGCAGACGTGATGACTTTTGCTACAGTATAGCCTGTCTAAATGCTACATTTCATTAATTTAAATTTCATTGGTGTCTGAGATAGGCTCCAGCGACCCCCCGCGACCCCGAAAGGGACAAGCGATAGAAAATGGATGGATGGATGGGGTTTTAGAACAAGACAGTAGCCATTGTTCATTATTTCACACATAAGCCGCAGGTAAGGAGGGAAAGAGAGCAAAGCTGGGGAAAACGGGATACAAACAAAACAGGAAGTGGAACCAAAAAAAGAGCATACAACTGGAAAAGAAGCCAAAAACACAGGAAACACACCCAAAAACTAAAGCAAAGAATGGCCTGGCGTAACAGGTTATAACAGGAACGAAAAAGGTATCAAATCATATAATGAATTAGTGACCATCCCAAGATTCAAATGACTTAACTCAAAAGATGAGGTTTCTAAATATTAATACAAACTGACGGCAAGACATTATAAACAAGCCATATTTATGTCAACGTTTCCTACACATCGTTTTGCAGATCGTCTCTCAATTATTTCCCTTGGAGTCTGAGCCACTGAGTGAAGGGACAGGCCAGTGACTTAATGCAGTGTTCACTTTCAAAATGAAAGCATGAGAGTTGACAATTTAAAAATCAAAAATGTTTTTGCTCCAATAAATAATTTTCTGCCAAATATCCTCCTGGTTCCTAGAAAATTGGAAGGGTTTTGCTGATTAATATACTGTAACTTGGGGGTGTTTTATAGATATTTTGTGAAGTTTTGGAAGCGTTATGGTTGTTTTGTCAGTACTGTATGTACTGTTTAAGTAGTCATGGTTTTCCCTAAAATGATGGTTGAACTTGATGGTTGAACACCTCTTATATTTTAGTAACCATTATTATTATAGCATGTCTTCTCAAGGGACCAAACTATAGACACGGACCTTTAAGAGTAGTCAGTATCCACTGAAAATAACTCCACACACAGCTTGTAGTGTCTAAATAGCTGGCAACACATTGTGTGAGTCTGGCCTACAGTCAAGCATGGTGTCTGTAGCATTATGATTCATGAATGGCCTAAGGCTGCATGAGTGCTGCTGACAGTGGGTAGCTGCAGTTTGTTGAGTGAAACACGAATTCCAACATGCACTGTGACATTCTCAAGCAGTGCGTGATCCCCTACCTCAGGAAAACCAGGCAGCATGGCAGTTTTTTGGCATGATAAGAACTTACCAACTTTTGCCTGTGGTAAATCTGATAATATGCCATCTTGAATATCTACTTTTCCACACCCGGTGAACAGTAGACTGCATTCTCTGACTTATTTAAGATTGTGTCCTGCCCGATAAAGCATATGACATGTTCATAACGTACCCAAGGAGCGCACTTGTGTACAAAGGCAGATGATACAAAAAAGAACTAACCAGCCATTATCCTTTCCAGTCACATGCTGTTAGCCCATGATTATTTTTACATTCGCGTCATACTACGAGGTGTGATAAATATTAGGATTACCTAGCCCTTGATGAATATGATACACAGAGTTTCAACAACAACAATAATAAACATTGTTTACAAATTTAATACATCTTTAACTCACCGTTACTATCTTTGCAATAAAGGTAGGATGTTGAATACAGCTCTTCTATTGGATTTTATTAGATTGTGCAGGTATAACAAAAGTTATGTGTAGCAGCAGTTAAGACATCAATGCTTTAGCAGGATATGCTGTAGCAACACATGGCCAGCTAGCTTAGAGGCAGAGGGCGTGTGTGTCTGAGTTGAGGGAAAAGGACAAACTATCATGAGTGCGATGGAACACAGCACACATCAAAGAGTCTGGAGTGCATGATGGGGGCGACGCAGATTAAATGGTAAGAGCTGACAATCTATACTGCTTGTATTTTGGTGTCCTTTTGCTTTTTTCTAAAGAACAAATATAAGTAAACTAACCATGCTTTTTTCCCTTTCGAGTCTCAGCTCAACAAGTCCGGTACCATCTCCAAGAGCCCTACCCAGCAGTCCGGCAGAGACACAGCAAGAAGATCACACACAATCTGAGGGCAGAGGTGAGGTCTACTTTTAGCATCAACATGGGTATATTGAGATTTGTGCATCTATAGGACAATGCTTGTGTATCTTTGTGGGCAGCATCAGTAGATTCATCTGTAGCGGAGACAACATGGGAGGATTCCATCAGTGAAACTTTGGAGAAGGATGTGGAAGAGACGCGTAAAATGGTTTGCGCTTT
The DNA here is from genome assembly GCF_033978785.1 of Entelurus aequoreus. Lineage (NCBI taxonomy): Eukaryota > Metazoa > Chordata > Actinopteri > Syngnathiformes > Syngnathidae > Entelurus > Entelurus aequoreus. The sequence continues at coordinate 64,865,051 of NC_084735.1, read as the reverse complement.
GCAGGTACACAATGTGTTTTACCTTCAATTTGTGTTTGAACTGCAATTAATTGCAAATGAATTATTGACACAACATGTTCTTTGTATAGAAAAAGTTTACTGTTTGTTTTTTTGTGGCCTTTATAGTCTTTCAGTGGTTTTAATTACAGTTACTATGACTGATACTCTGTTTTATCAACATTAGCACAACATGCGGGTCTGCCGAGCAGAGACAGTATCTGCAAAACTGAATTTAAAGGCCTACTGAAACCCACTACTACCGACCACGCAGTCTGATAGTTTATACATCAATGATGAAATCTTAACATTGCAACTCATGCCAATACGGCCGGGTTAACTTATAAAGTGCAATTTTAAATTTCCCGCGAAATATCCGGCTGAAAACGTCTCGGTATGATGACGTTTGCGCGTGACGTCACGGATTGAAGCAGACATTTTGGAATAGCACGGTGGCCAGCTTAAGTCGTCTGTTTTCACCACATAATTCCACAGTATTCTGGACATCTGTGTTGGTGAATCTTTTGCAATTTGTTTAATGGACAATGAAGACAGCAAAGAAGAAAGCTGTAGGTGCGATCGGTGTATTAGCGGCTGGCTACAGCAACACAACCAGGAGGACTTTGAGTTGGATAGCAGACGCGCTATCCGACGCTAGCCGCCGACCGCACCGATGATCGGGTGAAGTCCTTCGTCGCGCCGTCGATCGCTGGAACGCAGGTGAGCACGGGTGGTGATGAGCAGATGAGGGCTGGCGTAGGTGAAGAACTAATGTTTTTAGCATAGCTCTGTCGAGGTCCCGCAGCTAAGTTAGCTTTAATGGCGTCGTTAGCAACAGCATTGCTAGGCTTCGCCAGGCTGGACAGCATTAACCGTGTGGTTACAGGTCCAGGGTTTGGTTCGGTGTCTCCTGATAGTAGAAGTAATAATAGTATTGTTGATCATCTGTCTATCCTTGCAGTCAGGGGCATGTTTCTTCTGTTTCTATGTTTCTATCCACAGTTAAGCACGATGCTATCACGTTAGCTCCGAAGCTAAAGTGCTTCACCGATGTATTGTCGTGGAGATAAAAGTCACTGTGAATGTCCATTTTGCGTTCTCGACTCTCATTTTCAAGAGGATATAGTATCCGAGGTGGTTTAAAATACAAATCCGTGATCCACAATAGAAAAAGGAGAAAGTGTGGAATCCAATGAGCCCTTGTACCTAAGTTACGGTCAGAGCGAAAAAAGATACACCCTGGCATCCTGCACTGCACTCTAATCCTTCACTGTCACTTTCCTCATCCACGAATCTTTCATCCTCGCTCAAATTAATGGGGTAATCGTCCCTTTCTCGGTCCGAATCGTTCTCGCTGCTGGTGTAAACTATGTGCAGATGTGAGGAGCTCTTCAACCTGTGACGTCACGCTACTTCTGGTACAGGCAAGGCTTTTTTTATCAGCGACCAAAAGTTGCGAACTTTATCGTCGATGTTCTCTACTAAATCCTTTCAGCAAAAATATGGCAATATCGCGAAATGATCAAGTATGACACATAGAATGGATCTGCTATCCCCGTTTAAATAAGAAAATCTCATTTCAGTAGGCCTTTAACTGAGTTTTAAAAGCTACAGGATAAAGTTTAGAGCATTCCAGAGAAAAAAACTGTTAACAATTTTTACAAAGAACAATCTGATGCCTGCTGAGAAGAAGGGAGAGTGACTCGCTGGAGGGGGAGAATGGAAGTTAGCGAGGAGTAAGCAGAAAAGGGTTTTTTTCCAAGTGTGGCACAGCAAGCCTCTCTTCTCCCTCAAAATATTTTTTCTTGCACATACAGGGTTTTGCCCAAAAATCAATTTATTTGAATGTAGGTTTGAAACATGTTTTTCCTCAAGTTCCTGTGCCACACTTTGAAAAGTCTTGCGTTAGTAAGAAGTTATTTCATTCGGGAAAAAGTACTGCGCAAAAATATAATGATGCAATATGTTCGGAATAATATAATACAGAATAATATTTACTGTATTATTTTTGTAATTCTACTGTAATTATTGAATTGAAAGTGTATTTAAGGGGTGTCATTTTTGTTTTTATTGAGGAGAGGGCATCTTTTAACTGTGAATATACACTATATGAATATAAAAAGTATACAAGTCTCTTTACACAATTTGCATAGGCTATTGTGTTTTATTATTATATTATTTACTAACAAAGTTATGCATAATTTGCTTTGAGAAAAGATGTCAAGGTGACTAGGAGATGTTTAAGTATTTATTTTTGGTAACCAAAAAATGTTGTACAATCAATTAATATTAAAGTTTAAAAAATATGAAATGGCATGCAGTTCATGTTGTCTGATAAAATTGAAAGAAATAAAATTGTGCTGTCAAATAGTTTTTTTTAGATAGATAGATAGATAGTACTTTATTGATTCCTTCAGGAGAGTTATCAGATTAAACACACTTTTCAATTTGGATTAATAATGATTACCGTAATAACAGATGACCGCCTTACCCTTAAAGGTCCTGCATGTCTGGCTCAAAATGTAATTTTTTAAAGCCAAAGAAAACTAAAGAAACACCACAACCTAACATATTAGAGGTTTAAAAGAACAGATGTAAAAATATAAATATTAATTTTTTTTACAATTACAAATTGAATCGAATAAAAATTATAATTGTTCTGAATAAGATGAATAGCGTTCATGGCTGTCAATCATGTCTGTCTCATACTCACACACATATATAAGCAGCAACCAAGACAAACAACTAGACAAAGAGATAAAATAAAACTACAGTAAATATTGAATTTCCTTTTAAGCGGGGGAGAGATCTTCGAGAACAAAATGATATACAAACGGATGCAGTGAGCACTGCAGGGAGCAGGTTGGGATATAATGCAACACATTCAAAGGTTGCCGCCATCTAGGACTACGTTTACACTGCAGGCCAAAGTGGACAAAATCCGATTTTTTCAAACTAACTGTTGTTTCATTTCAATTAAAACGTGATCTTTATCAGACCAGTATAAACACACACAGGCTCCAATGTGACCCTCGTGTGGCCTCAACGTCACTGGTATGCACAGTTTGATAAAGTGACAACAAAGGAAGTTGAGCGGATTCTGTAAATAAACAAGGAAGTCGCTATAAGAAAACATGGACGCCACAGATCAGTGTGTTAGTGGGTTTGTACTGTGGCTGTTGTGTAGAGGAAGTAGGCAGATGATGAAAAACAACTGCAGGAGGAGAAAGAAGAGAACTGCAAAAAGGAAAGTGATCGTGTTGCACACATGAATGACGTAGCTCAAATAAAGATGATGTAAAAGTCGCTAACTGGTCAGTTTATAAATGGATTCGGACTACCTCCTGATGTGGCTCAAATCTGATGTAAAAATATCAGTTTTAAAGCAATTAAAAAATATGTGATCTGTGTCTAAATCAGATCTGGTGTTTAGTGTAAACGGAGCCTTGGAAATAGGGATAATGTTTGAAAACAGGTTCTCCCGATACTTCGATAAGAAAAAAAACGATTCCATGGATTCGAATCCCTTTTTGAGAAGCGGTTCCCATTATCGAAGCCTTCCAAGTTAGAAGTCACGTGACCCATAGCAAACAGTACGTTTTATTAGATACCTGGTAATATCTACAATTAAGTAAATTAAAAACTTTGGCTGCTATATGAACAACATTTACTCATACCTTTCTGATGTTAGTATTTAAAATCTCCTAAGATGACCATGCATGTGTACCTAATGTCTTGGCTGTTATGCTCTCTACCAGGGGTGTCAAACTCGTTTTCACTGAGAACCACATCACAGTTATGGCTGCCCTCAGAGGGCCGCGTGTAACCGTGCAGAGTGTATGAATATACATGTATATGGATTCACCTCATGATATTATTATACAATTGCATATGCATTTGATTATTATATTTTTTTACATACACTGTGAAAAAAATCATTAGATTTTGCAGTAAAAACTGTCAGTTTAGTCGCCACAATTTTTCCGTAAAATGTATGGTGTTTTTCAATACTGTAAATGGAAAAACGGTTAAATTCTTCATAAGTCAAGCAGATATTTAATGTTATTGGGGTTTTTTTTGTTTTTTTTTAAACAAACAAAAAGTTTGAAATGTATGATAATGTTATATTATTTGTATAATTTTTTTGTTGATAATATCTAAGTTTAAAATATAAACAATTACATGTAATACATGTATTTTATTCTGTCAAAATGGAAAGAACAAATACATTTTGTAAGAAAAGATAACATAACTTATTCATGCATATTATTATTTAAAGGCTTTCGCTGGCCACATTAAAGGCCTACTGAAATGAGATTTTCTTATTTAAGCGGGGATAGCAGATCCATTCTATGTGTCATACTTGATCCTTTTGCGATATTGCTATATTTTTGCTGAAAGGATTTAGTAGAGAACATCGACGATAAAGTTCGCAACTTTTGGTCGCTGATAAAAAAAAGCCTTGCCTGTACCGGAGGTAGCGTGACGTCACAGGTTGAAGAGCTCCTCACATCTGCACATTGTTTTCAATCATGGACGCCAGCAGCGTGAGCGATTTGGACCGAGAAAGCGACGATTACCCTATTAATTTGAGCGAGGATGAAAGATTTGTGGATGAGGAAAGTGAAAGTGAAGGATTAGAGGGCAGTGGAAGCGATTCAGATAGGGAAGATGCTGTGAGAGGCGGGTGGGACCTGATATTCAGCTGGGAATGACTAAAACGGTAAATAAACACAAGACATATATATACTCTATTAGCCACAACACAACCAGGCTTATATTTAATATGCCACAAATGAATTGCGCATAACAAACACCTCCCCCCTCCCGTCCATATAACCCGCCAATACAACTCAAACACCCGCACAACACACTCAATCCCACAGCCCAAAGTACCGTTCACTTCCGCAAAGTTCATACAGCACATATATTTCCCCAAAGTTACGTACGTGACATGCATATGGCGGCACGCACGGACGGGCAAGCGATCAAATGTTTGGAAGAAAGCTGCATACTCATGGTAGCGCGTCTGCTATCCAACTCAAAATCCTCCTGGTTGTGTTGCTGTAGCCAGCCGCTAATTCACCGATCCCACCCACAGCTTTCTTCTTTGCTGTCTTCATTGTCCATTAAACAAATTGCAAAAGATTCACCAACACAGATGTCCAGAATACTGTGGAATTTTGCGATGAAAACAGAGCTGTTTGTATTGGGACACAATGGTGACGTCACGCGCAAACGTCATCATACCGAGACGTTTTCAGCCGGATATTTCCCTGGAAATTTAAAATTGCACTTTATAAGTTAACCCGGCCGTATTGGCATGTGTTGCAATGTTAAGATTTCATCATTGATATATAAACTATCAGACTGCGTGGTCGGTAGTAGTGGGTTTCAGTAGGCCTTTAAATGATGTGGTGGGCCAGACCGGGCCCCAGGGCCTCAAGTTTGACACTTGTATTCTATACAGTATTGCCACTTGACCATTTTATGTCCTTTTCGTCTTTAAGGCCCTGCTGCTACGTGGCTCTCTGCCAGAGGACGAGCAAGATCTGTCTTTGACTGCGGACGAAAGTCACCCTGAGCAGGAACTGGTACACATCCTCGCCTGCTGTCCATTTTACTTTTCTGTTGTCCTAATTTGATCCTATTTTCTGTCTGTCTCTCTTCTCGTTCTCGTCTCCTTTCGAACCCTAGCTCTTTGTGTGCCACATAGATCACATTTCTTTTTCTTGACACAATGTGTGTGTGTGTGTCTCTGCTGCTATGTGTGTGTGCGCTGGAGGGTGACTCAGATATCAGTTTCTGTGCATTCTCACACTCATTTCTTGTTGGCTCTTTTTCCAGGTAGTCATCCGCAGCCGTTTGGATCAGAGCATGGAAGAGGCTCGAGAACTGAAGGTATTTAATGTACTATATACATTTGTATTATCTAGATGTCATACTCTGATCAACACTTCATTTCTCTTTAGAGGGATTTGTTTCGCTGCAAGCAAGACATGAGAAACTTACAAGGAGTCAGAGTAAGATACATACAGACATTAGTAGTTGAATTACTTGTTGACCTGTTGTAAACAAACACTTGTTAATCATCCAGGAGGCCCAGCAGCAGAGACTGTGCACTCAGGAGGCATTGATCCTTCAGCTTAAGCAAGAACTTCTACGAGCCAGCATGACTAAAGATGAACTTAATAATCAAAAGGTAGATAATACACAATCAGCATGTTCATTTTACTTTTTGATTGTAAGTATCGCAATGCTGTTTTCCCAAGACCGAGCTGCAATGGAAACTGGAGGAATGTACTCGGCTGTGGAGTGACTGCAAGGTACGATTTTGAAAACCTTTTATTTACATGCAATATTTCCAACGGCCAGCAGGAACTAACATCACTGATATACCAGGGGTGTCAAACTGGTTTTCACTTAGGGCCACGTCACAGTTATAGCTGCCCTAAGAGAGGCCGCTTGTAACCGTGCATAATGTATCAATTTAATGTGTATGGATTCACCTCATGATATTATTATACAATTACCTATGCATTTGATTATTATATTTTCATATACACTGTAAAAAAGAATTTGTTTTTGCAGTGAAAACTGGCAGCTCAGTCACCACAATTTTACCGTAAAATTGGTGGTGGTTTTCACTGCATATTACTGTAAATGGAAAAACTGTAAAATTCTGACAAGTGTCATTTTCTTTACCGTAAAATATATTGTCATTTTTTCAGTGTTAAATTTGATGGTTAACTTGCTTTAAAATCATAGGTACAGCAAATATTTATTATTATTTTTATTTAACCAACACAAAGTTTGAAATATATGATGGTATTATATTCTTTGTATTGTTAGATAATATTGAAGTTGAAAAGATATACAATTGCATGCAAACATGTATATAACGTAATTTATTGATGCATATTATTTAAAGTTTTCCCAATGGGCTACATAAGAAACAAAAAATATTGTGGAAGCTGACCTAAATTATGCTTAATATCAATTCTATTTCTTTATAAAAACAGAAAAAACATTTTGGACAAGATGTGACTGGAAAAAGTAAATGTGATGATTAAGCAATGAAAAAAGCTTAGCAAAAACAAAATGTATTCACACTCAATTTCTCAAAACAACAGTAAGTAAAATGTGCATGTTCAAAAATGTAAGATAGCAGACTGACATATATTTACACAACCACAGCACTGGGTTGAGCAAAGCAAGGCACTGATCCAAACCTGTTTGTTTGTACAATGTGAGCAATCACATGAGTTAAACCAGGGGTCCCCAAACTACGGCCCGCGGGTCAGATAGTGGACGCTAGTGGCCCGTATCCAAGTTTTTCCCCAAGTTAGAAAAATAAAATAAAATAAATTAACATTTAAAAAGCTGGCTGCCAGCATTTGTAAACAGGCCCACAGAAGGTCTCAAAGATAGTATTGTCGACAATAAATTAGAACTATATCAAATGTGCAGCTGCTTGAAGAAGTGGATCTGTAACATTAGCTATTACTAACCATGAGTCTAAAATCTTATTCAGTGCATAGATTCAATATATAGTTACCATTCAGACAGCCTTTCCCAAAACCCATGGTCTAAATAATAAAAAAAACAACACAGAAAGTTATTATACAGTATGTGGTTTAAAACCATACAACTTGCCCACTGAATTATGTGGACATTATAAAAAATGTCTACGCACCACACAATTCAAAATACCAAACATTTAAATCTAGTACAAGGCATGATGGGTACATATGCAAAACACTCCCCACACTTTGACATGTTTGATGCATTTTAGCTGCCTGATATTTCTGATTGATTACAAAACTTTAAGGAGGTTGTCAGAGAAGTCAACAAGGTAGGAGGGGTTCACATACTCTGAATATCCAATGTTTTATCGTTTATACTTCATATTGTACTGATGGGCGTTGTCAATGTGTTGTTGTTCAGTCTGTTAACTAAATCTTGTTATATAATGCTTAAATAACTGTGTGTATATATATATATATATATATATATATATATATATATATATATATATATATATATATATATATATATATATATATATATATATATATATAGACTTAGCTGTCATTTTGTGTTGCAATTAAATGTGCCAAACATAAGCTTTGAAATTAGTCAGCTTTACCAAACTTGATCATTCTTTCTATTTCCACAATTTGTGAAGAGGGAAGTTGGACAGAAGGATAGACTTGTGCAACAACTCAAACAAAAGCTTGAAGAGAGCCAAAAACAGCAGGTATTTCTGTTTCTTTAAATATTCAGGGAACATTTGGTCCAGTTTATAGTCTCATCTTTTGTTATTTATGGCAGAATGAGTTGCAGAAACAGATGGACCACAGTAACAGTATGATGCAAGAACTAATGAATAGAGATCTTCAACAGGTGACATTAATTGTCCGTGCTCCTGTTTTGAATTTGAATTATTTCACACTTACTCGAGAAATTTTATCTTTCAGATTTCCCCACTCGCTGATAACAATGGCTACTATTACCTTGGAAACCCTTCTACCTCCATGTCAAGTGTAAGGGTTATGTTTTTTTAATGGTTTAACCCACATTTCTCAGGTTATGCTTTTTAGCCAGAGGGCCTGTTAGCATTATTTTATCTTCCTGAACAACGTTCACACACAAATTTAGTATTCTCTTACGTGCGACTTACGCAGACACTAAAACACCAAATTATGTATACAGAATTTGCAGAACATGTCACATAGAGTCTTAGAAAATAATCAGTACACTCACAGGTGTCAGCATTAGGTAGAACTATTCATTGGATGAGTTCAATGAAAGATTCATACAATAAAATGTGTTTTTCCAACCCCTCGTATGATACGCCACATTAATGATAAATACATTGTTCATTCAATAATGCTGTGACACTGTCAATCAAAACTGAGCCTTCTTTGTAAGGGTTATAAATTATTAAATAGTTTTTCTATGTTTTTTTGCAGGCAGAGGAGGTACAGCTGCTCCGAGATGCACTTAGAAGTTTGAGGAATGACTTCAGGGCCCACGACCCACAGCACCACACTTTAGACACCCTGGAGCAAGGCATCGTGTCACTCATAGACAGACTGCAAGATCATCAGTCACACAGGGTGGGTTAATTTTATGCATTTTTAAAGGGGTTAAAAAAAAGTGTGTTTTTGTCGTGGTTCTTATTCTTTAACATTTGTCTTCATATTGCAGGCAAGAGGGAAATCTCCCAGACGTAAAGGACTGAACAGTGACTCTGACTCTTGGCCAAGTAAGCTGTCCTCCTTAAAACATTCACACAAACTACAGGTATGTGTGAGTTATTTTTTTTTGTTTTATTGCAGACGTCTGTCAGTCTAAAAGCACCACCACCTTCTCCACTAAGATCCTCTATTTCACTGGGAGATCCCCCACACCTTGCATGATTAACATACCCAAAAAGTAGGAAGAGTTTGTAATGTCTGCATTATCTCAATATTTGGGGGATAATGAATTACAGAAAGGTAGGGCTGTCTTCAAGTACTTGAAGATTTGACGATTCGATTCAAGTGGTCTGATTTGACTATCGACCTCGCAGTCAAATCGTCTGATATTGAACCCCCCTCACCCCTCCTTGGGAAGAAGGCAAGGTAAGTACCTATTGAGGCCCCCCCCGTGTACAGCTGGTGTGTCAGGAGGGAAAATAATGTCTTCTTTAAATATTAGTAAAATGCTCTTGTGTATAGACAAATGGTTTTAGAGAGTAAGAAATAATTAATATCTGCTTTCAATTTTGGCTGTCACAAGAGAGCAATCGCTGCTTTGTCGTTGCTTCCTGGTGTGACGTCACATAAACAGCTGACTGTGTTTTGAACTCCCACATCTCAAATCTATTTGTCTGCACACAATACTATTTTACTAAAAGTGTTGGTAGGATGTTTGTACATGATCGAAGCTTGTCTGGACGCCGTGCTTTCAGACACAAACCTCGCTGTGCCATAGCGCGCCTCTTACAAGATATTTAATTTGTCATTTGGCTTAAATAGTACAACGAAATTTGTTTACAGTCAACTTGTCCAAAAAACAGAAATACAACATGAGGGCTGATTTTTGCCAAATGGGCTGCGCCCCGTAAAAGATGGGAAAGAGAAAGTCAAGATGAGGGAGAAAAAAAGCCACTCCCAAACTATGCTCCTGGATGCGATGAACTGCGGGACCAGGGAAAAATAATTCTCAGCGATCATAAGCACATAAGGACACATTAAGACATATAAACTCGAGACTTGCAATAGGACTGGGGGGTGTTGTAACATCGCAGGCAGCCAAAAAAGCGGTGCAGCTCCGTGGTCAGCGTACCGCACTGGAGGGTGAAGCGGCAAAGGCATGGGGTAAGGGTGTGTGGGTGTGTGGTTGAGTGTGTGCGTGTTTGTCCAAAAGCCTGGGACACACCCTTGTGCCTCATTTAGCAGAGTAACATCGCGATAAGACAGCTGGTTGCTATGGAGACATCGAGCTCTTGCCCTGCAGGTGTAGCGCTCCTTTTGGAAAGTGAATCTTTCACTAGTTCACATATGGAAACTTTGTAACGACTTATACTTCCTCTATTTAGTCAAGTTTGATGTAGACTTGGTGCCCCGCCAGAGCAAGAACATCACAACTGTGCTTCATCCTTTTTTTGAAGTGAAAAAAGTTGCAAACCAGGTCTTAGTTTTGTTTACTTTAATGAAAGACTATATTCCTTTTTATAATTATATTTCATCAACTTGGAATATACACATTTACGTGCTAGCGCACATCCATGTGATGTTACTGACAGCTTCTGACCAGTCATTATACACTACTACATATCATCATCTGTTTATTTCTCTTAAAAAAAACATTGATTGGACCATTGTCGACTCTGGGTAAAATCTAACAAATCAGACTCGACTATGAACATCCTTAGTTGAAGACAGCCCTACAGTAAGGTTGATATTTAGAATGAGAGTGCGATGATTGTCAACATTATTACAGGCTGGGAGAGGTGACTCTGAAAGATGTAAAGGCAGCTGTGGATCAGGAAGGAAACTTCAGGTACCACTTTAAGGCCCTGGACCCTGAATTTGGTACTGTAAAAGAAGAGGTAAGAGAAGAAAGTCACGAGTACAAAAGAGCAGAAGTTAGCAATAGAATTGTTAATTTGGAGCTGTGAATGCCGCTGCATCTCCCCGTGTGTGTGAGAGCAGGTTTTCTTAGATGGTGCCATTGTTCCTGGCTGGGAAGGCAAAATTGTGGCCTGGGTGGAGGAAGACCGCTGTGAAGAAAGGTGACAATATTTGCATGACCCTCCTAATAATCTTACCTTTGCTCTTGCTGTCTGATCTAAACTGTTTTATTTTACATGCTTAGACCTTCATAGTGAATAAACAACAGCTCAACTAGACAATTTGAGGATCTGATCTACTGGAATGTACTGGATTTGATCAGATCATATAGAAGTCAGTGCCTTGCCTCGATGTGCTTGATATTGCCAAGCCTTATCTAGATAAGACTAAAAACACCTACAAAACAAACGTTTAATAATGTTTACTCCTGCAAAGTGTCATTAAAAGTGTCATATGGCCTACTGTTTTTTATCCCATAGCATTAGGATTTGTCAGTATTATCGATAATAGCAGTGACATCACTTACATTATATTATCATTTTATGGAAATATTCTGCACACTTTTCTGTAAAAAGAAATACTGTAATGTCATGTTCATTAAAAACGTAGATGAACAGTGCTGTTCACTTTAGAATTGCTACAGACAAACACTGGACTTAGTAGTATCTAGTTTTGTAGTCTTTTTACACTATGCTGGTTTGTATATTTACATTTTTATGAGATTGAAATGCTACCTTTCATAATTATGCTGTGATATGAATTTGTGACATAGTAAGCATCTAGGACCTAGCTGAGTAATGAGCTATTCCTTATTTATTGTGTGTGTGTGTGTGTGTGTGTGTGTGTGTGTGTGTGTGTGTGTGTGTGTGTGTGTGTGTGTGTGTGTGTGTGTGTGTGTGTGTGTGTGTGTGTGTGTGTGTGTGTGTGTGTGTGTGTGTGTGTGTGTGTGCGTGCGTGCGTGCGTGCGTGCGTGCGTGCGTGCGTGCGTGCGTGCGTGCGTGCGTGCGTGCGTGCGTGCGTGCGTGCGTGTGCGTGCATGTGTGTGTGTGTTTGCATGCGCGTGTGCGCTCAGTTTTCTTGTTCAATGTCAGACCGACCACACACATGCTTTCCATTTGGGATTATTGTTTTACCCTTTCCTAACAAGCCAACAGAAATATGCATCATGTCAGGTTTTGTACTTTGTTGGACGCCACAACTGCCTGTAAAATGTACAGTTTGTTTATTTTTGTATATTCTATCCATGCAAACAATTAGTTTAGAAATAAGAGGATGGTCTATGTTTAATGTGTGATAGACTTGGACTGCAAAATAAAACCTAAAGATTGTTTGATTTCTGTGTTTGTTTGGATACATACATGTAGATGAGAACATGAGAGGCAACCGTTGTGGTAATTTAAAAGTTATGGAAAACATGATAAACACAATAAAAGAAAAATCCCTTTTTAAAAAAAGTATTATCAAAAGGTATTTCTATCTGAGAAAAACCTCACAGTTCGCTCAAATTTCAACATTGTAGCATTGCAAAGAAAACTAGCACTTAGCAAACAATTTAAACAAGATAAAATGTTCAGAAAAAAGTAAAAAAATAAAAAAGCAATAAAAATGTAGGTTGTTAAAGTTAAAGTACCACTGATAGTCACACACACACACTAGATGTGGTGAAATGACCCTCTGCATTTGACCCATCCCCTTGTTCCACCCCCTGGGAGGTGAGAGGAGCAGTGAGCAGCAGCGGTGACCGCGCTCGGGAGTCATTTTGGTGATTTAACCCCCAATTCCAACCCTTGATGCTGAGTGTCAAGCAGGGAGACCAATATTTTGTTATTATAGGCCAGGGGTGTCAAATTCCTTTTCATTAAGGGCCACATCACAGTTATGGCTGCCATCAGAGGGCCGCTTGTAACAGCGAGTAATATATGATTTTACCTATGCATTTGATTATTATAAATTTTTTACATACACTGTCAATTAAATAAGTAAAAAACTAACAACTCATTCACCAGAATTTTACTGTAAAATATAGTATTTTTGTTATAACCTATTACTGTAAATGGAAAAAACCTACCACTGTTTTTTTTACTTCTGGCAACTGAGCTGCCATTTTCGTTTTACCGTGAAAAATATGGTACTGTTTTTTACATTCACAGTAATACAATGTAAAAACAACAACCATAGATTTTATGGTATAAAACTGTTGGCTCAGTCGACAGAATTTCACCGTAAAAAACAGTGGTAGTTTTTTCCAATTTCCACTGTATTTACAATTTACATTTCCACTGTGTATTTGACCGTAAATTCTTTCGTCATTTTTATAGTGTACAATTTGATAACTTGCTTTGAAATCACAAGTCAAGAAAATATTGGAAATATTTATTTTTATTTTGACAAAAAATAGTTTTGAAAATATGTGTGGAGTTTGCATGTTGTCCGCGTGACTGCGTGGGTTCGCTCCGGGTACTCCAGCTTCCTCCCACCTCCAAAGACATGCACCCGGGGATAGGTTGATTGGCAACACTAAATTGGCCCTAGTGTGTGAATGTGAGTGTGAATGTTGTCTGTCTATCTGTGTTGGCCCTGTGATGAGGTGGCGACTTGTCCAGGGTGTACCCCGCCTTCCGCCCGAATGCAGCTAAGATAGGCTCCAGCACCCCCCGTCACCCCAAAAGGGACAAGCGGTAGAAAATGGATGGATGGATGGATAATATTTGTTACATTATTAGATAATATTACAGTTTAAAAGGTATGCAATTTCATGCAGTATTGATTGATTGATTGAAACTTTTATTAGTAGATTGCACAGTGCAGTACATATTCCATACAATTGACCACTAAATGGTAACACCCGAATAAGTTTTTCAACTTGTTTAAGTTGGGGTCCACTTAAATTGATTCATGATACAGATATATACTATTTTCATAATACAGTCATCACACAATATAATAATCAGAGTATATACAATGAATTATTTACATTATTTACAATCTGGGGTGGGATATGGAGGGGGGGGGGGTTAGGATTGGTTGGTATAAACACTTCAGTCATCAACAATTGCATCATCAGAGAAATGGACATTGGAACAGTGTAGAACTGACTTGGTAGGATATGTACAGCAGGTAGTGGACACAGAGAGAGAGATCAGAAAGTATAAGAAAAAGTGTCTACATTTGATTATTTACATTTGATTATTTTCAATCCGAAGAGGTATGATGTGGAAGGGAGGGTGCATGTTAGTTTAGGGTTGAAGTTGCCTGGAGGTGTTCTTTTAGTGCGGTTTTGAAGGAGGATAGAGATGCCATTTCTTTTACACCTGTTGGGAGCGCATTCCACATTGATGTGGCATAGAAAGAGAATGAGTTAAGACCTTTGTTAACTCATTCTCTTTCTATGCCACATTAATGTGGAATGCGCTCCCAACAGGTGTAAAAGAAAGTACATACATACTTTTCTGTCTTAATGGAAAGAACGAATATATTTAGTAAGCAAATATAAAGAATGTCTATGAATGTTCTCATTCATAAAGGTCATTGTAATCTCAGGGCATTCAATCGATCCCAACCGGACTGTTTGGTTTGTCTTAGAAGATGTTTCACCTCGCATCCGAGTAGGCTTCGTTCATGATGAGGCGAAACGCCTTCTAAGACAAACCAAACAGTCCAGTTGCGATCGATTGAATGACCTGAGAAAATATTAAGTACATTATTGACGTATAAAAGCGTTCACGGGCCATATCTGGCCCGCGGGCTGAGTTTGACACATTTACTACTGCATGTGACGTCATGTTTTACGCCACTTTGATTTTTTTTATTAGTATCATATAACCTCAAAATACAATGCTCTTGTGATCGATTGAAAGTAAGATATTTTTTTCTAGAATTTCTTTCTCAAGTAAAATACCTGCAACAGTGAACTCGAAATAAAAAAATATTTTGCGTTGCAACAGTTTTACGACACTTCCAGCAGATAGACGGCAGCGTGCGCAAAGAGCCGGAAAGCGGTGTGTTTTGGACAGGAGGAGGTCATCAGAAAGTGAGGCGTGCCTCCTGCAGTTTTGACAGATTTTCTTGATGCAGGTGTAAGATAATTACATTAGTTTTAACTCTGCGTAGTGCTTCGACTGCTCCGATATGCTTCGTTTAATCCTGCGGCTCAGGCCGTTCGCCGGGCTCCCACGTCCCCGTGTCCTCCGGGCCGGGCCTGGTGCTTCTGCCATCGGCTCCCGTTGCCTGTCTGGAACCGGTTGCGCCAGGCGGCTACACCGCGTTGCTGGGTCCAGGGCTGTATGCTTCAGTCACGGGGGAGCTCTGATGCGGTGTCCTCAGCTGGCTGGTAGCTGTCAGGGCAAACGTTTCTACAGCCTGCCGCCGCACCAAAAGGTATCATTGCCCGGCTTCCGGTTGCTATAGCACCCGGTTTATTTGACGTTAGCATGACCTCCGTAGCTAGCAGTACTAGCATGTTACTATATCGTAAAAAATAAACGTATGAAATTAATCTGTTTTGTGTCAGTATACAGAGTTGATAACAAATGTCATGGTTTTCTGCCAATTTAAAGTTTTAAGGTCAGTGTCATTTACTGTATTAAGGTGCTAGCTAATAGTCGGCTTGTTGTATCCAGTTACATGTTAACCTTTTTATGTTCTAGTATTGCGTTAGTCTTAACTAGTGTCTTTGCATATGCTTCAAAATATTTGCTCACTGTGGCTGTAATTGAATCCGTAACACTTACAAATCTTAAACTGTGACATTTACGGGAGACCTATAGCCTCAACATAAGGTTAGAATGTTGACAGTCCAATTTGCAGGTGTTCCTAATGTTTTTCTA
This sequence comes from Entelurus aequoreus, assembly GCF_033978785.1. Classification (NCBI taxonomy): domain Eukaryota; kingdom Metazoa; phylum Chordata; class Actinopteri; order Syngnathiformes; family Syngnathidae; genus Entelurus; species Entelurus aequoreus. The sequence continues at coordinate 64,849,105 of NC_084735.1, read as the reverse complement.
TTTGTTTGCATCAATATAAAGTAGGGCTGGGCGATACGGCCGAAAACTGTATCAGGATATACGTTTTTTATATTGATCTGTTTTGATTGATTGATTTAATCTTTTATTTGTAGATTGTACAGTACATATTCCGTACAATTGACCACTAAATGGTAACACCCGAATAAGTTTTTCAACTCGTTTAAGTCGGGGTCCACGTAAATCAATTCATGGTACAAATATATACTATCAGCATAATACAGTCATCACACAAGTTAATAATCAGAGTATATACATTGAGTTATTTACATTATTTACAATCCGGGGGTGGGATGTGGAAGGGGGCGGGGGGTAGGTTTGGTTGATATCAGCACTTCAGTCATCAACAATTGCATCATCTGAGAAATGGACATTGATATCAGCATCGATAATTATTGATATTTTTAATGACCTATGGACCAGGAAAAAATATAATAAATGTTAACATTTTTGTTTTAAATACTCTGTTTATAAACCCCTCAGCTATGATTAGGAACACCTGCAGAAAGGAAAGGAAATGTAAACACAACCATGGAAAACAGTCAATGTAAACAAAATTCTAAAATCACTATAAACACTTAATAATAACCTTTTTAAAATTATGTTGCAAAAATGTAAGAAGTGACTAATAAGTAATAAAGTAACCAAATAGTGCATAGTGTACAAATGTAAACATAGAACCCTGAGAAGAGCTATTTTGGCTGGTTTACTTCCAGGAAGTTATGGCTGTATAACATTTAATTTGGTGTGTTATTCTTATGTAATTATGAAAATGAAGTTGTGTTGTGCAGTAATTTATTATTAAAATATTATTGGACCAAATTATTATTTTAAAGTAGCACATGGCACTCAGCAACAAAGGGTTGGAGTTGGGGGTTAAATCACCAAAATGATTCCCGGGCGCGGCGCCGCTGCTGCCCACTGCTCTCCAAGGGGATGGGTCAAATGCAGAGGACAAATTTCACCACATCTAGTGTGTGTGTGACAATCATTGGTACTTTAATCTTTAATCTTTAATCTTAATATGTTACATTTGGTTATTTATTTTATTAATAAAGTCCTGCACTTCAGTTCCTACTTGTTGCCGTACATCCGAATAGGGAACGGACGAGGGTTGAAAACAAAAAAGCGTGACAGAGGACTATGGTCCTAAAAATCCCAAACACTGCAATACTGTCGGGGTGACTTTGCCTGTTTTATTTATTGACAAGTTCTTCGCTCTCTGCAGCACTAATTTTTTGTTTCTTTTTTCACTCCATGCACATAATCAATAGTTAAGTCCTAATCACTCAACAACAGCAATAACTGATTTGGTAGAATACATTTCAACTGCAATAGATAGAAAACAATATAAAGTAAGTATTTTCGTAGATCTTCACAGAGCGTTTGATACGCTAGATCATAAATTATTATTGGAAAAAATGTACAAATATGGAATAAGAGGAGCGGCTCATGAGTGGGTCAAAAGTTACCTGATGGACAGAAAACAGTTAACAATAGGGAATCTGCCTTACATAATATTAGTTGTGGATTGCCACAAGGATCAGTCCTTGAACCAATACGGTTTCTCATGTACGTCAATGATATTACAATGGTTTCCAAACTGTATAAGTGCATTTCATCTGCGGAAGACACAATCTTCTTTTAATCAGGACAAAATATTACAGATGTGTTAGAGGTGGTTGAAAATTAATTAATCAAGATTAAAAGATGGTTTGATGTAAATATATAATCTTTGAATACTAGTATAAAGGAAATGTATGATTTTTTGCAGTAGTAGGAAAAGTGTGGATGGCTCATTGTATGTCGAAGGAGTTAAGATTCAAAGAACAAAAGAGATCAAGTTCTTGGGTGTTATGATTGATGAACATTTGTCATGCAAATCACATATAAATGTTGCAAAGGCTAAAGTATCTAAAACTATTGCTATTTTACACAAAGTGAAGGAATTGCTAAATCAAAAATCATTGTATATTTCGTATAATTCACTGATTGTTCCATATCTAACATACTGTATTGAAGTGTGGGGTAGTGCCTGTAAAACATAGTTAAATTTATTACAATTTCATGAACTGGCAGAGTATAATATCCTGAATATCATATACAAAGCACATGCAACAATTCTACCAAACAACATTCAAAACCGATCTGTAAAAAGAGAAAGTAATTATAATCTGAAAGGAACTGAGATCTTTACTAAATCTAGATTTAGAACAGTGACAATGGAAAGAAGTATTTCAATCAGGTGTTTTGCAAAGTTACCAGACCTCGAGTGCCTTTGTTCATGCAACCAAACCAATTATGTGTCTATCACGCTATATACTGTATTGATATCGTTTTATCGGCCCAGGCTTAGTATAAAGCCTTACATTTTTATATTGTGTCAAACAGCTTTGACCGGTCCTCTTCCTGTCTCTCTCGCTATTAAATAGGTTCTAGGTAATCAAAGTTAATAACTGACCTTGGAAGCAACTGTTGTTATGAACTGGAAGTACATGCTATGGATGATGATGTGCCGCTGTCCATTATAATAAACAGGTGGAGCTGCCTGCACTATCACCCACTATGCAGACTGGAACTATCGCTCGGTGGGAAAAGAAGGAGGGAGACAAAATCGGCGAGGGTGACCTTATTGCTGAGGTTCAAGAATGTTTATTTAATGTTTGTGTTTCTGGGAAGAAAGTATTGTTGTGAAACACTGTCATTTATTGTAGGTAGAGACTGACAAGGCCACAGTGGGTTTTGAGATGCTGGAGGAGTGCTATTTAGCCAAAATCCTTGTCCCTGAAGGGACCAGAGATGTGAACATTGGATCAGTAATTTGCATCACTGTTGATAGGTAAACAAGACTGCCAATATTTAGCCTTGTCAAGTCTTTTGTTTACTTTGTCTGTTTTTGTTATCTGCTAAAATGTTTTTTAATAATCTGTTTTGCAGCCCAGACCTCATTCCAGCTTTTAAGGACATTACATTGGACTCCCTTTCTTCAGCTGTGGCAGCTGCTCCATCAACCGCTTCCTCTCCTCCTCCTGCTCCTACAGCTGCAGCGGCCGCTTCTGCACCTCCCGCAGCCCCAGGCAGCTCCTACCCAACACACCTGAAGGTGGGCATAGCCTTTTAAAGTAACGCTAAGTGTGATTAGCATGCAGCAGCAGTTTATTTTGTTTCCAAATGGTAATATAGCTGTAAAGTAGTGAAACAAACATGTAAAAGATTGGCCTGGAAATGATGATGCATACAAATCAAATCAAATCAACTTTATTTATAAAGCACATTTAAAATTTACCACATGGGTAGCCAAAGTGCTGTACAATGAGCAGGTTAAAAGATAATATGAGAACCGAGCAAACACAACACAACACAAACAGAGCACGATAAAAAATAAATAACTAAAATCAATAGAACATAAAAACAGGTTCCCAGCAGGATGGATATCACTCAGTGTTAAAAGCCATGGAATAAAAGTATGTTTTTAACAGAGATTTAAAAACAGGAATAGAGGAGGCCTGTCCAACACTTAGAGGTAGGTCGTTCCAGAGCTTTTACATTTTACAATACAAATACAAATACATAATTTAAAAAAAATGTATATTTTATTTAATATATAAACATTCCTCTAACCCTGGATGTATTGTGCATGTATTTAGTAGAGCCTAAGTATGAAAATATAGAGTTGTATTATTGTAGTTATATAATGTGAAAAGGGGTTAGTGCGTCTGCCTCACAATACAAAGGTCCTGAGTAGTCGTGAGTTCAATCCTGGCCTCGGGATCTTTCTGTGTGGAGTTTGCATGTTCTCCCCGTGACTGCGTGGGTTCCCTCCGGGTACTCTGGCTTCCTCCCACCTCCAAAGACATGCACCTGGGGATAGGTTGATTGGCAACACTAAATTGGCCCTAGTGTATGAATGTGAGTGTGAATGTTGTCTGTCTATCTGTGTTGGCCCTGCGATGAGGTGGCGACTTGTCCAGGGTGTACCCCGCCTTCCGCCCGATTGTAGCTGAGATAGGCTCCAGCGCCCCCTGCGACCCCCGAAGGGAATAAGCGGTAGAAAATGGATGGATGGATGGATAATGTGAAAAAGCGCTGGATACATTTCCCACATTCCCATCACTGCAGTTTACAGTGTTGTGCTTTTTTAAAATTTAGTGTGGTATATTTGACCATTTTAGGATTTTAGATTCGGCGGATGAATAGGGTAGCTAGAACTTAGTTTAATTAATTGTCTGTGCACACACACACTATTAATTTAATTAAAATAATAATGTAATGGAAAATTCCCTTAATATTTGATAATAATTTAATATGATAACAATAATGATAATGATCAAATTTAAAATAACAATGCATTTTTATTATTTTATAATTGTATAGTAATAATTCAATTAGCATATTATATTTTTAATGGTAAATAATATACAGTTGAATATTGTATTTATAAACTCATGTTACATATTTTGCTAATGCAAACTATTGGTATTATTTCAAAAGTGGAACCTCCTGAAGTTGAATAAAACAATGTCCAATTTGTTTGAATTTGGACACATTTATTGTTGAAAATAATGAGAGTGAAAATAATCTGTTTTGGGGTCAAACTGACACCAACATGTAAACTTCAATGACTGCACAGCATTACCATCATCTTATAAGTTTAAGAATAAGTTAACCACTGTTCCATTTAGGCTTAAAACAAGCTGCATTTGTATTCATTATTTGTTATTAGTCATTATTTGTTATATTAGTGTAACTTCCAGTGGTTATTGTTTTCTTAACATGCTTGTTGGTTTATTGTGCAAATTGTACACAATAAACCTTTGACGGCAGTTTTTGAAATGCGGACGGCTATGCTAAAAAAATCTTACATTTGTTCTAAAAGTGTGTGTGTTGCAGATCACACTTCCTGCTCTCTCTCCCACCATGACGATGGGCACAGTGCAGCGCTGGGAAAAGAAGGTGGGAGAGAAGCTCAACGAGGGAGATCTGCTGGCCGAGATTGAGACGGACAAGGCAACAATTGGTAAGCTTGTTTGCATCAACCCCTACTGCCCTAATTTGTGCTCACTGATTCTCCATGTGATCACTTCTAGGCTTTGAGGTCCAGGAGGAGGGATATCTGGCTAAAATCATGGTGACAGAGGGCACACGCGATGTCCCGTTAGGAATGCCACTCTGCATCATTGTAGAGAAGGAGAGTGACATTGCTGCCTTCAAGGACTATGTGGAAACGGGCGTGGCAGATGTGTCAACACCTCCACCTGCTCCAGCACCAGTAAGACACATACATCTCTGTTCTGATAGTTCTGCCAATGTAACCCACTGTTATCTTCTTCCAGGCAGCAGCACCTGTGGCTGCAGCACCTATTCCTGTTTCCACACCTGCTGCAGCGCCGCCTGCAGCCATAGGGCCCAGGAAAGGACGTGTTTTCGCTAGCCCACTGGCAAAGAAACTAGCAGCAGAGAAAGGCTTTGACTTGGCACAGATCAGCGGTGAGTCATCAAGAAGAATGTGACCTACAAGTTAAACAATGGTTAATTTCATGTCCACATTATTGCTCAGGTTCTGGCCCTGATGGACGCATTACCAGGAAAGACATTGAGACTTTTGTCCCTCCAAAGACCGCACCAGTAAGTTTTACTTCGGCTCTATTTTTATGTTACTTTCGGCTATATATTATATAAGTCAAACTATATTTGTATCGCACCTCTTATACATAAAAGCAACACAATACATGTCAATAATAAATAGTAATAACACAGGCCAAAAAGACATAATTATTAAAATAAGGCTGCAACGATTTATCTATTAAATCTATTAATTTGATAAGAAAAAAACAAGTTATTCATTTATTTTTATTGTACATTTTATGCAAAAGTGTAATGTCAATGTTGATATACATTTATTAAAGAAATTAAGTTCATGACAAGCAGAAAAATCTTTGTTTATTACAACTATTTTCCCTAAAATACACGTTGAGGCTATAAAGTGTGTTTTATCCGATTGTCCATCCATCCATCCACTTTCTACCGCTTGTCCTTTTCGGGTTCGCGAGGGGTGCTGGGGCCTACTGTATGCTTATATATGTATATATATGCATAGGGATGTATGTATGTATGTATATATATATATATATATATATATATATATATACATATATATATATATATATATATATATATATATATATATATATATATATATATATATATATATATATAAGATGGTGCTGCCCCCCGCAACCCCAAAAGGGACAAGCGGTAGAAAATGGATGGATGGATATATATATATATATATATATATATATATATATATATATATATATATATATATATATATATTATATATTTTTATATTATATATGCTTATGGCTTTCCATCGATTACGATGATGACGTTGCTCCAGTAATGTGTTATTGAGGGGGGTTTCGTATAAGCCATTTCATGTGGCTGTGCAGGCCAATGCGCGACCCGCAAGGCTTGCCACATGTGGGGCAAATTTAGTCCACGCTTGAGAGGGGGGCCCCTACAGCGCGCTGATGTCTCTGTATACGTTGATGTTTTCTCCTCTCAGTGGTCTGCTCCTGGAGATGAGCAATGCCGGCATGACTGCAGTTGCGCCAGGTGTGGCGATCAGCAGCCGAGACTTCCAGTGCGGAAGGCTGGATAGCACAGCGCTCACGAGGGTTTTTATGTGGTCCTTGTAGCGTTTCCGCTGACCCCCAAAAGACCTACATGCTGTTTAGCCTGAGGCCGCAAGGCACACAGTTACCGGGTACTGCCACGAGGAGGCACAGCAAAGGTCTTGGTGATGGAGAGGCTATGTACTGGCGAGAAGAGACTTACACACTCTGCTTTTCCATCGCTTGGTTCTTGATCAGCTAGCCAGCGGCAGTTCCTGGAAGCGATAGGCTGGTACTATACTCTTGTTTGAAAAATACCGGTTCCCCCTCCTTTTTTTTTTTACTGGCATGACGGCGCGCCATCATCATGTCGTGACATTGCTGTTTTTACGAGCAGAGGACCATGTTCAGCAACGCACAATCACGGAGTATTTACAAGCAGACACGGTGTGTAGACAGAAAAGGGAGAATGGACACATTTTGGCTTAAAAACTAATGATAAAGGTGAAGTTATAACACTGAAACGCCACTCAGCAAGCGGTCCTTTAAAACATGGCTAGCTAGCTAGCGGCCAACGTCCATCCGCAGTCGGCAGTGTTTTAACTGCTTCTAAATCACTAACAATAATATAATTTTATAGTAATAATTCAATTAGCGTATTATGTTTTAAATGGTAAATAATATACAGTTGAATATTGTACTTTTAACCTCATGTTAATAAAGTGAGTTTCTTACAAGTATCATCCCTGCAGGATGAGGAATAGCTAAACATACTTCACTACACACCGTAGGAGGATAAAATAGCTGACCGGCGTCACCACTAACAAAAGAAAGTGCTCCTCAATGTAAACAAATGCCATGGGTGGATCTACACCTGACAGCCACTGTAATGATACCAAGTACAATTGCAGATCTAGTCTATACTACAATGATTACATCGATATTATCGTCACAAAATGTTTTTTCCTATTTTTAAAATTCATATTTTGTTTATAAACTCAGGAACTACATTCCTGGACACATGAAGACTTTGAATATGACCAATGTATGATCCTGTAACTACTTGGCATTGGATCGATACCTAAATTTGTGGTATCATCCAAAACTAATGTAAAGTATCAAACAACAAAAGAATAAGTGATTATTACACTTTAACAGAAGTGTAGATAGAACATGTTGAAAGAGGAAGTAAGCAGACATTAACAGTAAATGAACAAGTAGATTTACCTAAGTTTAAAGCAAAGGTGGTAATACTAATCGCCACATTTGGCGAGGCGTGTTTCAAAGCAACAATTGAAGCGCATTGCTTCCTTGTTTAAAGCGTCACCGTTATCGTTAGTTTTGAAGCCCAAATACTTTCATATTGCGCTTCACACACACTCTTTATTAACCAGTAGAATTGACGTTTTTTGCCATTCCTCCTCTCCAAGATGTTAATGCTTGTATGTGTGTGCGTTTTGACACTCTCATTAAAGGCACTCATTTAAATAGGGCTTATGTGATGCAGTCATTAGACTCGGTTACAAATGCGACAATGGGAAAGTCAAAGGAACTCAGCACAGATCTGAAAAAACTAATCATTGCCTTGAACAAGTCAGGAAAGTCACTTGGAGCAATTTCAAAGCAGCTTAAGTTCCCAAGAGCAACTGTGCAGACAATTGTTCGTAAGTATAAAGTGCATGGCACAGTTTTGTCACTGCCACGATCAGGAAGAAAACGCGAGCCATCACCTGCTGCTGGGAGAAAATTGGTCAGGATGATCGAGAGTCAACCGAGAACCACTAAAAAGCAGGTCTGCAATGAATTGGAAGCTGCTGGAACACAGGTGTCAGTGTCCACAGTCAAGCGTGTTTTGCTCCAGAAGCGACACCTCAAGGCTCGTCTAAAGTTTGCTTCTGATCACATGGACAAAGATAAGACCTTCTGGAGGAAGGTTCTGTGGTCAGATGAAACAAAAATTTAGCTATTTGGCCACAATACCCAGCAATATGTTTGGAGGAGAAAAGGTGAGGCCTTTAATCCCAGGAACACAATTCCTACCGTCCAGCGATGGTAGTATTAGGCTCTGTGCCTGTTTTGCTGCCAATGGAACTGGTGCTTTAAGGAAAAAGGAGGATTACCTCCAAATTCTTCTGGACAACCTAAAATCATCAGCCCGGAGGTTGGGTCTTGGGCGCAGCTGGGTGTTCCAACAGGACAATGACCCCAAACACATGTCAAAAGTGGTAAAGGAATTGCTAAATCAGGCTAGAATTAAGGTTTTAGAATGGCCTTCCCAAAGTCCTGACTTAAACCCCATTGAGCGTTTTGTTGTCTTTGGAATCCTAAAAAACACGTGTTGTCTCTCATAAGGATTGTGAATGATAAATAAAATTAGAAAAATGTGCAGTTCCCCTTTAATTCTTTACTGATGTATGAAAACGTATTTTATTTTGAATACTGTTGAATTTTGTAAAAAAAAAAAAAAAAGGAAGTTATTTTTATTTGTTATGTTGTATATATTTTTTTATTACTAAAATAAAACGTTTTTAAAAAAAAACATTTTATTGAATCTTTTTTTCTTACGATCAATAGTACAACTGAGTTAAAAAGACAAAAACAGCTTGACAAATAAGGTTATAGTATCCCTCCCATCCACTATTTAATATTGTGCATGTGGTGCTGCTGACCTAAACAAATAGTGTTTTAGTACCACTTGATATTTTTCAAAGTGTTCATATTTAGCACATCTTGGTGCCATACATCCCCCTGAGTTTTGATCTTTTGACAGGCTGCTCCCACTCCAACTGTAGCTCCAGCTGCTCCTGCACCTGCAGCAGCCCCTGCCGCAGCAGCCGGGACCTTCACAGACATACCTATTAGCAATATCCGCAAGGTGAGCACAAACTAACACAGCTGACACATGCCAGCTCACTACTGTAGTTCAGTGTTTGTGACCGCAGCACGTTTAGATGAAGCCTGTGGGTTATTCACAGCCTCTGGTTTTCATGCTTTTCGTGAGCTTTTATTACAAACTTGTCAAAATAAACTTCGGGAATTTTGTATGAAAACTGGAGTTTGTGTTGCCTGTGCAGGTCATCGCTCAGAGACTGATGCAATCCAAGCAAACTATCCCCCACTATTACCTGTCTGTAGATGTCGCCATGGACCAAGTGATGGAGCTTAGAAAAGAACTCAACGAGGTTTGTTTGGTTTGTTTGTTGCTGAAATCAAATGAATGTCAGTCAATCTTTTCACTCGACCGTTACAGGAGGTGAAAGTCCGCAGTCTCAAGCTAAGTGTCAATGACTTCATCATAAAAGCCAGCGCTCTGGCCTGCCTCAAGGTTCCAGAGTGTAACTCCTCCTGGATGGACACTGTCATCCGCCAGTGAGTATCATTCACAACCGAGACTTCAACAAACATAGGAAACATAATGAACATTATAAATTAAATCCTGTTTCATCCAATGAAACAAAATCCAATTAGATCCTACATACAGTATGCATATAAAGTACAATTTCAAATGCTCCCATTCCACATAATAGCTTTCAAATCCTCCAAATACATGTTCAACACATATATCTTTTTTGCGAGCATATGATTTCTTGGAAATTTTTCAACTATGTTTTAAAAAATCTTTGAAAATCTGTACCTTATTCCATATACACTGCTTAAAAAGTGTATACCACCCCCCAATATTATATAATGTGTATATGCCACAGCTGCTCTAAATGAACATCCATCCATCCATCCATCCATTTCTACCGCTTGTCCCTCTCGGGGTCGCGATATCTCAGCTGCATAGCATTGGTAATTTCTAAAATGTCTTAAAATATTTTTGTAATTGTTATTACATCAAGTTTTTTTTAATCAAAGTTGTATTCAATGCCAAAATATAATTATTCTGGTTATCCATTAATTTGCAAATGTACTTGTTTACAAAACAGTGAAAAAACAGTGAAGCAAATTATTTCGTGATTCATTTCTTGATCAAATGAGTTATTGTATTGGACTTTCTGAACAAATCATTTTAATTTCAAGCAGTTATCAAGGCTAAAAGAGGCTATACAAAATATGAATTGTGAAAAAATGACTAGTTCCCGTTTGACAAATAAATAACTGTTTTTGAAAGATTTCTAAATTATTTATTTTCTCTTTATGACAAGTGCTCTTTATGACAAGTGGTTTAATACACTTTGGGCCTGGTATGCAAAATTTTTGTGTGGAATAAAACACGGGCAAACTTAATAGCACACGCAAAGCTGATCTACTAAACGTGTGCAAAGTGGTTTGCGTCTGTTAAGTAAGCAGAATATAATGTTTTGCATCTCTTTCATCATCAGTATGCAAAATATATGCTGATATTCAAAACGCCCCACAATACTGGAAGGAGAAGATCCAAATATAATTATTTAGAATGTGCAATGTAATTTATTAACACTCCTCACCATTTTGCGAGCACTATTTAGCGTTTTATTTAGCACATATCAGAAGGACGTGCAAACTGACGGTTTCAAACACGACTGCAGGATCGGTGCTTGGGCTGCACAGACAGTTGATGGACAGACGAGAATCCTCCGTACGTGTGTCTCAACATTTTGGGCGGTCAAAAATAAAAAAATATCAGACCTATCGTTTATTTAGCAACATCATTTTGGAATTTTACAGTTGCTCAAGGACTTTATGGGGCTGATTAAAACAATATCAATTGATGCCTTTTGGTGTCATTTAACATTTTTAATGATTTTGTTTTTTTCACAAAAAATATGTTTTATTAAAATATTTCTTATATGAAAAAAGCTTCTTTAGGAATGTATTTTTTGCGTCTTGAGCGGAGTAAGTGCAGCCTCTCACAATGAGCGCACCTTCAGCGGTAAAAAAAAAAAAAAGTGGTTTCATTGTAGATGCACTGTTAGACTGCTTCTAAAATACCCATAAAAAAGTAGCATATGTCTCCTGCCTGTTTGAAAACATAGCAAAACGCCACAGGTAGGAGCATGATAACATGCATTAAATGAGAATGTCCCCATGGTGATTACTTGCAAAATCCTCTTTTAAAAAAAGCGGTCTGAACCACTTTTCAATAGTACATGCAGTGTTAGTAGCTCGCATTAATAGTACACACTATTTTAAATATTGCACACACGGTTTACTGCGTGGTATTTGGATCTTACTAAGGCCTATGTATATGTTTTATATACGTTTTGTTTATTATGGTTTAGTTTATTTTGTTTTTTATTAATATCCTCACAAATTCATGTAATGAAATAATGAATGAATAACTTTTTTCTTGGTTTGTTTTATGCAATGAAAAAAAAGAAAATATTTAGCTATGATAAAATATGTATATATTATAATAATGAAAATTAATGTTTTCCTCTAAATTCAATTAAATAAAAAATGTATAAACAATTATCCAGGTATTACAATCTATGTTGAAAGAGCAGAGCATAAAGAAGACAACATTGATGCTTGTGCATGTAGTAGCACAGTTGTGTCAGTGGGCGGTGCTCACCTCCGATTCTATTTTCATATACATTTGGGTAAATTTTTTTGCGATGGTCTGTCATAACATCTTAGCATTCTATCAGACATTATTGTGAGTTTTTGTATTGTTGTTGCTGAAAAAAGGGACCCAATCACACATACTGTGTAGCAGATTTTTACAGATATATGTGTATGTAATTTTATACAAACATACACACCAGCCCCCAGACACATTTTTTTCTCTCAATGTGGCCCCCGAATCAAAATAATTGCCCAGTTACAGTATAGCATGTCCTGTTATCGTTGTGTCCTCATGATTATGGGAGTGTGTTTTTTCTATTCCAGGAACCATGTGGTGGACGTGAGTGTGGCAGTGAGCACCGCCAATGGCCTCATCACGCCCATTGTGTTTAACGCCCACACCAAGGGCCTGGCAGCTATCAGCGTCGACGTGTCTACCCTCGCCGCCAAAGCGCGGGACGGCAAACTACAGCCGCATGAATTTCAGGTAGAATCCTGCTTGTAGAAATCCATCATTAGGGACAGTCTACTTGAATTAAATGATTTGCTGCCAGGGAGGTACCTTCACCATTTCAAACCTGGGGATGTTTGGCGTCAAGAACTTCTCCGCCATCATCAACCCGCCTCAGTCCTGCATCCTCGCTGTGGGTGGCTCTGAAAAACGCCTAATGCCTGCCGACAACGAGAGAGGGTAGGTGACAAGATTGCACGGCGGCGTCTGTGTAACACTCAAGGTTTTCTCCTATTTCAGCTTCGACGTTGCCAGCATAATGTCAGTGACGTTGAGCTGCGACCACCGGGTGGTAGACGGCGCCGTGGGCGCCCAGTGGCTCGCTGAATTCCGCAAGTTCCTGGAGAAGCCCGTCACCATGCTCTTGTGAGCGGACTGCAAACTGCAACCACAGAGGTGATCTGATTGGATCCTCCTGATCCACCAGCAGGTCACCCCCTCTGTTACCCTGAACACAGGGCAACAGAGGGGCATGCAAGGGGGAGGTAGGGGCAGCCCTCCACTTTTCTGTCTGTTTCACTTTCTCTCTCCCGCTCTCTAATTCTATTTATTAAAACTCCAGAACAGAAGAATTATACCAACGAACAGACTGGCCTCTAAAAAAAAGATGTGGAAATGTTACACAGATCAGATTTAAACGTTGTGTGTGTCTGTTATATAAAGGCAAACAGGAAGTGAAGGTGGTTGTGTGTGACTTGCTTGCACACTACATGATGGAGACAAGTGTTAAGATAGACACACATTGTGTCTCCAGCATTGTGCTGTGATTGACAAATGGAGGAATGATATTACTCTCCTCAAATCCAATTTATTATAACTGTGCAGCCCCCGACCTTTAGAAAGTACTGAACATGTTTGCCAATCCTTTTCTGCTCCATGTTCACTTTGTAGTCTTGCAGTCCAATAACAATCTGTCCTTCACACAGCTCAAACGCACAAAGCTGCCGCTGGATGTTTCTTTTAAATAAACTAAAGAAGAAGAAGTCAACCGTGTGCCAAGGACTTTTTTGAGTGGGGGAGGTTGTGGTGAAGTAAAACCAAACTAAGTTATTAAAAATTGTTCTTCAAAGTCAAATGTGTACTGTTTAAACGTGCGTTATGGGACATCATGGAGGTGCTGATGAATACATCTAAGTTAAGCAAAATATTTACACCTAATTAGACATTTTACTACTTGTATATTTGCATCAGTGACATAGTGAGGAGCAACATATTATTAAAATAAAAAATACTGGACGAAAATATAATTTAAGGGAGATAAATGTTGACCAAAATAATTTCATGGGCTAAATTAACAACCAGAACTTCATTCTTGTCTCATGAGTTGTAGCAGTGCAGGAATATTACTTAAATATTACTTCAACCCATGTATATTACTTCAACCGATGCAAAGTTTGCTTTGGAAATCCAATGGTTTTATGTATATTTTTAACGATGAACGCTGGTCTAGGAGTGTTTGCTTTTTTTTTGCCTGACTGTGGTTTGACTTTTGCTGAAAATAATTTTGCTGAGCTGTTAGTCGTTGCTCCTTGCGTTACAGAAGTGGGGTATTTCAAGCTCAAAAGATGATATTGATTATGGTAGTTTTACATTTATTCATCTACTTAACATTGTTAATAATTTGACAGTAGATCCAAAGTTGTCCAACCTGTTTAACACACAAGTTAATTTTAAAACTTCTAAGGATGTTGAAAAGATTTTCAGCAAATTACTAAAAACAGCAGAACACCCCCATTTAGAGGCTAGCAAATACTAAAAAACATGCTTTTGTCTTGAAATTTGTATTTTAGAAAAAAAATATTTTTTTGTTGTTGAAAAAAAAAAAAATCTTGAATCTTTAAAATGTATTTGAAAAAAAGTGAGTAAATCCTGAATATATTTTCCTCCAAAAATGTTTTTAATAGGATGTTTTAATATAAGCAACATGTTTTGAGTATAAAAATGGATGTGTTTATGGTTTGTCAAGTATTGCAATAGTACTAGAATGATGTCAAGAATGTTAGAATAAATTGATATTTTGAGAAGAAAAATTCCTTTATTCGTGAACAAAAAGTAGGTTGGGAAAATGGGGTTGATTGTCACACTATTTCTCGCCACCAGAGGGCTCTGTCTCGCAAATTGTGGTATGGAAATTTGGAGAACTACAGTTTGATTAGTGCTCGCCTACATAGTCTTCTTTGGAGCAAAACAGCCAAACTTGAGGTGAGAGGATTTGTTTTCTTGTCTTGTCAAATTGTAAATATTCAGCTCCTCACTGTTTTGGGATTTTGCTCTGGATTTATAACAAAACAAAAGTTACTCTTAACAAATGTAAAGGGAAAGCTATAGTTTGGATTGTTTTAATTAGTCTGTTGCTAGCAAGACATTCCAGTTGAGGTTGGGTGTCCCATATATTTCCAATACCAACTACACATAAATTACATTACATTGTTGTCTACATGATTGAAAATGACATAATTTCCATGGCAGCACCTTACTGCACATTGTATGTTGCCTTGCAACAAAATGGAACTAATTGGTCAACATGCACACTTTCCTACCTCTAGGTAGCGTCCCCTGAACATGTAATAATGAGATATACCCTCCTAAAAGTAATAATGCTGCTTTTGTTTCGTCTCCTAGTGTGACAGAGAGGTGATGTTGGCTGTCGCTCGATTCATTAATCATGCATGCCTAGTTCTGTTGGCCACTAGTTAGTTAGGAGACAGGAGTGCGGCTTGTTCTTCACATTGCTTACATGGCTTCCTCTGGAGGATGCACGCTCTGGAACATTCTAAGTGTTTCCTTTACAGCACTGCAGACAAGTGAGTAACCTGTAATGAATTACATACTTTTCTAGTAATTATATATGCATATATCATCAAAATGGTTGTAGTAATGCACATACTGAAGGCTCTTTCTAATTCTGCCTGTCACCCATTTTATTGTATCTTTGAAGTGTTACTGTACAACATATAGATCAGTATAGTATAGTTAATCCATATACAGGTGTAGACTGTATTTTTTATTGTTAAATAGTTTGTTGTTGTCTGACATGGTTTTGGCTCAGCTTCAGAACTGTCAGCTTTAATTATACACACACACAAACACTCATGCACTGACACACAAAATTGTAGATGGGGGTGAGGGGTTAATTATTTCAGGATCGTTGAGGCACTGGAAATGAGGTCATGGATTAATGAGAAAGATGCATTTTTTTTATTATGTTGAAATGCCTGCATTACATTTGACATGTATTAGCAGAATTACACACTATACATATTACTTTTATACTGACTTATATAAATATATACGTTGGCAAATAGATGCATCATGTTTTATAAAGTGAACAATAGATGCCTACCTGCATAAGGTTCATGGAGACAAAGTCACATGCATGCATGCGTACATACAAAGATAGATACATACATCTGTAAAGCCATTGATCGATAGATCCAGTACATATACAGCTGCATATAAACTACATAGATACCTACATCTACAAAGCAATCGCACAATATATTCATACATGGAGACTGTGTGTGTTCCCCCATCAAGATCTTTCACATCTGCTTGGATTGGTAATGGGTTTGGGATTTTTGGGTAATAATTTGACCTTCCTTCTGGTTTTTAAGGTTGATTTGCTGAGCAAAGTCATGTGATGTTTTCTCTTGCATGTGTTTCAAGGTCTTCTATTGCTGAGAAGATCGTATGCCTCCTATTTGGTCTTCTGTTGTCCGACGCATCACCCGGTCAACAGCCTTGTTGAAGATTAGGGCTGACATCACACACACTTGTCTTACTCCCGTCTTCACCTGGAATGCAAGGCTTCAGTTTCCCACTTTACAAGAGAAGTTGACATAGAAGGTCTTAATGAGGTCCAATACAGTATGTGCTGTAGGATCCCGTACATTCGCAAGATGTCCCAGAGGATGTGTCTGTGGAGGCTGTCAAACTCCTTCTCAAAATCAACACAGTTGGTATAGGTCTGTCTATAGAGCAAATGTCTAGTAGTTGATGCAACCCCTCCTCTATGAAATCCTGCCTGTGTATTCCTAAATTGTTAGACTGCATCTGAGATTTGTTGAATGGTAAGCTTTGCCATGATCTTACTTGACACTGTTGGAGGGTGATCCAACACCATTTGTTACAATTTCTCTTAGGTTGCCCCTTCTTTGATATCCTAATGATGACCACTCATCAGGTATTTCCTTTTTCTCCCAGATAGTTGTGAACAATGGCCAAAGAACGTTAGCAGAAAGCTCCGGGTCTGCCTTAAATACCTCTGCATTTAGATTATCTTGGCCAGGCGCGTTCCCATGACTGTAACACTTCTTCTGTACTCGGTGGTTCAATGCTAATATCCAGATCATTGTTTGCCTGCTGGATATTAGCTTCTGTTGTAGGTGGTTGTTTATCCAATACCAGAAGTCTGCAAACTGTTGGTGATTAGACAATGTTTGCCACAGACTATTTTGGTATTCTTGTAAATCTGCCCTTGTTCTCTTTTCCTGGTTGCCTCTTCTGCTGGATTAGCTAAATCTTTTACGTATGCCCGTTTGTCAGCTCTGGCTTTAATTTGAACTGCTTTGTTTGCTTCTTGGTACTGCTTTTTTTAGCTTTCTTTCAGCCGTTCAAATGTTGTTCTAATTACTTATTTCTTTAACGCCCTCCTGGTTTGCCATGTGTCTTCAATCAACCAATCCTTTTTCTTCTGCTTGTACCTCAAGCAGGATTCACTAGTCTTTACATGGGCGGTCTTGTTTTATTCCCACATAGTACCAATATCACTTCCATTCACCTCTGTATGTTCCTCCATATCTGCTGGTGCCTTAAATCTGTTCCTCAGTTGTAGCACAAACAAACCTTTAACTTTTGGGCCATGTCATTTGCCCGTCTCTTTGGTCCCCATTTTCCTCTGCTTTTCTTTGAGCACAACTATGACGGTCGCTACCAACATCAGCTCCCAGTTTAACCTTGACATCAAGTAATTATCGTTTCAAGGTCTATCTGATTCTTATCCCTTCCGTTTGGAGAGTACCAGGTCAGTTTATGGATGTTTATTTGTTAAAAGAGGGTTTCCCCAATTACTAGGTCATAAGTGGTGCAAAGTTCTACTAGCCTCTCTCCATTCTTATTCATAGTACCACAGTCCTATTTTCCCATTGCCCTGTCATACGCTGTGTTGCCATTCCCAATTTTGGCATCACAAATTTCATGTTGTGCCTTGGTGTTGTACTATATAACACTAAATTATAGTTGTATTGATTTATTTCCTTCTGTCTGATTTTCATTAGACTACCATTGACGGCTTGCCCCTCAGTTCAGCTTTTCTCCACTCCTTTCTGTAAAATGACTACTCCATCCCTGTGATGTTCGTCAATCCTCCTTGAGTACAATACTGGTTTCCCTGATACTGTACATCTGCTTTCACTTACTCCACGTTTGTCTAGGTTGTATTGTGTCATTTCTGCTGTTACTTGTGCTAGTTTCTCTGTATCATGCATTGTCTGTACATTCCAAAATCCTATCAAACCTACTCAGTGGCCTAGTGGTTAGAGTGTCCGCCCTGAGATCGGTAGGTTGTGAGTTCAAAACCCTGGCCGAGTCATACCAAAGACTATAAAAATGGGACCCATTACCTCCCTGCTTGGCACTCAGCATCAAGGGTTGGAATTGGGGGTTAAATCACCAAAAATGATTCCCGGGCACGGCCACCGCTGCTGCCCACTGCTCCCCTCACCTCCCAGGGGGTGAACAAGGGGATGGGTCAAATGCAGAGGACAAATTTCACCACACTTAGTGTGTGTGACAATCATTGGTACTTTAACTTTTAACTTTAACATAGTCTTAAGTTTGGCAGTCAGAAGTTCCGCCTTCCTGCCATTGGCTTCCATCCGGCTTTCACCATTGGCATTCATCACAGCATCTGTCGATAGCCCTGAAAGTCCATCACACCCTGTAGTATTGATTCCTTTAGTTGTTGTTTCCGTAACAAACTAAATACGTACATACATACTTGCATACGGAGGTATGTACATACATATTTAGATACATGCATACATAGACACATACAGTACACACTGTACATAAAGTGATGTTGATCAAAAGATAAAGTTACATGCATATGTACATACAAACTTACATATATATATATATATATATATATATATATATATATATATATATATATATATATATATATATATATATATATATATGTATATGTATATATATATATATATATATATATGTATATATATATATATATATGTATATATATGTATGTATATATATATATATATATATATATATATATATATATATATATATATATATATATATATATATATATATATATATATATATATGTATATATATGTATATATATATGTATATATGTATATATATATATATACACACATACATACATACAGTGGGTACGGAATGTATTCAGACCCCTTCAAATTTTGAACTTTGTTTCATTGCAGCTATTTGCTAAAATCTAAATAATTCATTTTATTTCACATTTTGCAAATTTATTAAAAAAAATGCAATACTTTAATATACTTTGGCAGTGATTACAGCCTCAAGTCTTTTTGAATATGATGCCACAAGCTTGGCACACCTATCTTTGGGCAGTTTTAACCATTACTCTTTGCAGCACCTCTCAAGCTCCATCAGGTTGGATGGTAAGTGTTGGTTTTCATTAGGATGTCTCTGTACATTGCTGCATTAATCTTAGTCTAGTCTGGTAGGTCAGTGGTCCCCAAGCACCGGTCCATGGATCGATTGGTACCGGGCCGCACAAGAAATTAAAAAAAACAAAAACCTTTTTTTTATTATTATTTTTTATTAAATCAACATAAAAAACACAAGATACACTTACAATTAGTGCACCAACCCAAAAAACCTCCCTCCCCCATTTACACTCATTCACACTCATTCGCACAAAAGAGTTGTGCGAATGAGTGTCCGTGGGACAAATTTTCAAGCGTAGACCGGTCCGCAGTTACAAAAAGGTTGGGGACCACTGTGGTACGTGACCAAGAACCTGGTGGTCACGTAGAGCTACAGCATTCCTCTGTGGAGAGAGGAGAATCTTGCAGAAGGGCAACCATCTTTGCAGCAAACCACCAATCAGACCTGTATGGTAGAGTGGCCAGAGGGAAGCCAAATTCTTAGTAAAAAAAAAAAAATGCCAACATACGCCTGAAATACTCTCATTATGGGAAAATGAATCTGGTCTGATAAGACAAAGATTAAACTCTTTGGCGTGAATGCCAGACGTCATGATTGGAGGAAACCATGGCAGGCAGCGATCATCACCAGGCCAATACCATCCCTACAGTAAAGTATGGTGGTGGCAGCATCATGCTGTGGGGATGTTTTTCAGCGGCAGGAACTGGGAGACTACTCAGGATAGAGGGAAAGATAAATGCAGCAATGTACATCCAATGCTTCCCATTCAACCCGATGGATCTTGATAGATGCTGCAAAGAGAAATAGGCAAAACCGCCCAAAGATAGGTGTGCCAAGGTTATGGCATCTTATTCAAAAAGACTTAAGGCTGTAATTGCTGCCAAAGGTGCATCAACAAAGTATTGGGCAAAGGGTCTGAATAATTATGTAGATGTGATTTTTTTTCTTCTTTTTTTTTTCTAAGACATTTGCAAAAATTTCTATTTTTCTTGTTTTTTCTGTCAAGATGGGGTGCTGATGAGAAATAAAATGAACTTTTTTGATTTTTGCAAATGGCTGCATGAAACAAACTGACTAATTTAAAGGTGTCTGAGTACTTTTCGTACCCACTGTATGTACATACATACATACATACTGTACATACATATTGTAAATACATAGATGCATATGTAGATACATACATGCATACAGTACACTACATATACGGTCATACATACGTAGATACATTTGTAAATACATACTGGATACATATTGTAAATACATACATGCTAATGTAGATACATGCATACATACAGTACATACATATATGCACACAAACATTTATAGAGACATACAGTAGATTCATACATATAAGTTGGGACTTTGGGTAGGCCATTCTAAAACCTTAATTCTAGCCTGATTTAGCCATTCCTCTACCACTTTTGACATGTGTTTGGGGTCATTGTCCTGTGGGAACACCCAACTGCGCCCATTGTCCCATTTACTCTCTGTAAAGCACCAGTTCCATTGGCAGCAAAACAGGCCCAGAGCATAATACTACCACCACCATGCTTGACGGTGAAATGGTGTTCCTGGGATTAAAGGCCTCACCTTTTCTCCTCCAAACATATTGCTGGGTATTGTGGCCAAACAGCTCAATTTTGGTTTCATCTGACCACATAACTTTCCTCCAGAAGGTCTTATCTTTGTCCATGTGATGTCAGATGAAACAAAAATTCTAAACTATCAAAAAATGTAAAACTAAAATCAGCCCGGAGGTTGGGTCTTGGGCGCAGTTGGGTGTTCCAACAGGACAATGACCCCAAACACACGTCAAAAGTGGTAAAGGAATGGCTAAATCAGGCTAGAATTAGGTTTTAGAATGGCCTTCCCAAAGTCCTGACTTAAATTTGTGGACAATGCTGAAGAAACAAGTCCATGTCAGAAAACCAACAAATTTAGCTGAATTGCACCAATTTTGTCAAGAGAAAAAAAATTCAACCAGAAGCTTGCCAGAAGCTTGTGGATGGCTAATAAAAGCGCCTTATTGCAGTGAAACTTGCCAAGGGACATGTAACCAAATATTAACATTGCTGTATGTATACTTTTGACCCAGCAGATTTGGTCACATTTTCAGTAGACCCATAATAAATTCATAAGTGAACCAAACTTCATGAAAGTTTTTTGTGACCAACAAGTATGTGCTCCAATCACTCTATCACAAAAAAATAACAGCTGTAGAAATTACTGGAAACTCAAGACAGCCATGACATTATGTTCTTTACAAGTGTATGTAAACTTTTGACCACGACTGTACAATCCTACATACGTACACACATGCATGCATACGTAGATACATACAGTACGTACATAAAGTGATATTGATCGAAAGATACATACAAGTACATAAATAGTTACATACTTACATATATGTACATACACACATGTGTTTCTTATTTAATTTGTTTCATGGCCACAGGTGGTCTGGTGGTGACCGTGAAGGAGTCCACCATCGAAGTGGTCCGAGGAGATTTTGTCATCCTGCCTTGTTCCTTCTTCACCTCCAGCCCACTTTCAAGACTCAACATCATCTGGACACTTGCTCCCTTCTCCAGTCCATACTCCCCCATTCAGGTACACTCACTACTACAACTGTTACTACTACTACTACTAGTACTAGTACCAGTACTACTAGTAATAGACTCTTCTTAGCTGTAATGGCTGAAGTTCAATGAGATCCAACCTTCCAGGTGATCGTGTTTGACCACGGCCAGATTATAGAAGACCCCTCCCTCATTGGCAGGGTGGCTTTCACAGGTGTGTTGTGTATATTTCATAATTATTTTCACAACTGGTCTTAAAACTACATTCGATGTTTCCAATGTTAGCTATTCCATTAAGTGGCGACATCATGGTGAATGACACGCGTGTATCAGATGCTGGCGTTTATCGCTGCATGGTCAACAATCCTCCCGAGACTGCAGATCCTGGCATAGGAGAACTGGTCCTCAGAGTGCTGGGTAAATCTATACTGTACTGTATTGTATACTGTACCACATACACACTTCTTTGTGTAACACATTTTTATAATTTTACCAAATTACATATTGTATTCTTACATTTATCATTCATGTATTACTAGCAATTGTATAGATAGATAGATATGTCTTTATTGTCATTGCACAAGTACAACACAACTTTGTTTTCAGCACAAACCCGTTCAAGATTAGACAAACAAACAGTGTACAGGGTTACAGAACAGGAACGCTGATGGGTCGCCACAAGGCGCCCCGTAAAAGATGGGGAAAAAGGTAAAACGCTGGGGAAGGATGAGTAAAAAAAAATACAATCTAGACTGGGCTCCTAAGGGGGCCCAGTCTGGAGTGGGAAAAAACCTCCATAGCAAAGCACATATACATGTTACAACCAATGTTCCTGTGTGTGAGCAAACGCACAAACTCCCTGAGCATTCAGTGGAGCACATGTGAGCAACATCAGACACGTGCACACTGTGGCCACACCAGCGTCACACCTGTCCCAAACCTGACATAACAATTTAAATGTTTTATTAAAATAATTTTCTGATATAAGTGATTTTGCCCCCTTACAATAACAAAAAAACATGTTTTTCATGACCTATGTGCTAGTATTGTATGTCTGGCTGCGGGTCCTGCCTTTCAAAGAAATGTTACCCCTTTCAGAGATTACAGTTAGTTCCTGTAACTTTCTGTCTGTAAAATACATCTTTTTATTAGCATTTATGAAATCTAGTGACAATATTTCATGAATAATATCCTTAGATTAACATTCTTAATAAATGGCAGTGAAATAAGCACACATCTGATTGAGGAGTCAGAGTGTTACAACCTGGCATTTACACATTGTGTGGCGTTGGGGTTGTCCGACTTTTTCTGTGGCCATAAACGCAGCACTGGCTAAGTGCCATGAGTGCGTGTGTTGGTGCAGGTGAGACAGAGCAAACGGCTTCTGTTGATATGACGGATGACAAAGTTGGTTTAAGCCTGGTTTGTATGGCAGAAAATTACCAGTTTTTATAGATAAAAGTTTTTTTTACTCATGTTTTTGGTGTGGTTACAATCAGTTTGGCTCAATAAAGTGATTGATGGAATTCCTGTCCGTAAAGTGTCTCGACAGACGATAATTGAACTGTGTTGACAAAGATTGTTTTATTCATTGGGGCCACTCTTGTTGTCACCTGTCACTCACAGAGTTGCATTGCAAAATCATACAGAATAAATTGTAATGTGTTTATTTTGTTTAAAGTTCAGATGGGATTTTTGATTTTCTGCGCGGCATTAATTTGCTGTGCACAGAGGACGTGTGAGCAGTGCGCAATTGCGCAGGCACGCACCTTAGAGGGAACGTTGGTTACAACGTACATCTTGAGATATCTAGCAACAGAGGGAAGGGAGTGCGGGGTCATGGTGGTAGGCCGCAGCTCTCGGCGCTGACCATCCTTCCATCACCCCTATGGGATTTGGGTCAAGGGCGTTGGGTTGGGTGTGGTGTATATTTTTGTGGATGCATGTTGTTTGTGTGTAATCCTACAGTGTGTCTCTGTTCCGCGGCCTTGATCTTGTGCAACCTATAAGTCCAAAGTCAACAACAACATGTGTGTGTTCATGAGAGACAAGAAGGGAGTTTGTTGTGTCTCCTCTGCACTGTCCTTCGGGAGAGTCTCGAAGCCAGGAAAACGATCTAAGTTACAATGTTTTGTATGCGAGTGAAAATACAAATGTGCTTTTCACTCTAAATTATCTACGACTGGTCCTCAAAAATCCTGCGAGGCAGACAGTCCGATGTTATCCAAATCACAAGAGTGTCCACAGTTCTGCCCGCATCCTCCAATCATTTGTGGCAGCTTTGGGGTACTTTGAAGACTGCCAGCAACTTCCAATTTGTGGACAAACCAGAGCAACGCTTACGCCAATCAGCAGATGTCCTGTTGTCATAATTCCCAATAGGTAGACATCCTCACGTCCGCGACAGAAAAGGGTCGCCAGGCACGCGGCACTCCTTCTTCTCCCAAGAGAACAGGTTCCCCCAAACCCAAGATCTTGTCAATTTCGTTGAGGCCAGTTAAAAAGTTCCAATGTTTAGATTTGGAGAGCAGTGCAAAAAGAGGCAACAAGAAAGTTAAGACAAGACAAAGAAGCAAGCAGGAGAGGGAAGGGGAGCGTCCACCCTCGATGAGTGCCAGAGAGAAATTGATATTCATTGATAATAAAAATGTACCATTGATGACAAAAAGATCTAAAAAAATGTTAAATGAAAAAAGTCATTTAATGAGAATTACGTCATTTTTCGAGAAAATAAATTGTATTCTCTCAAGGAGAAAGAAAAAAGTCTTAATCTGCCATCAAAATAGTTTATTCAGTAGATTAATATATAATAACGTGTAAAAGTTATGATTGTGTAGCCTTCTTCATCAGAAAGAAGTTGTTATGGGAATGAAAAATGACAAAGGCTGTAAGATTATGTAAAAAAGAATCATTGTTGTGACGTTGAAAAAGAAAGAAATCATCTACTGAGAATATAAAGTTGTAATATTAAGTTATATTGCTGTAATATTAAAAGAATGAATGATAATTGATTTGTAACATTTTAACAAGAAAGTTGAGAAAAAAATTGCAAAATCATGAGAATAAAATGTTGATATGAAAATAAAGTTGTAATATGAGAGTAAAAGGTCAATATTATGTGAATTAAGTTGACATATGAGTATATATGAGGTTAAAGTTTAATTAGTTTAAGGAAAAAGTTGTTATAATATGAAAATAAAACGAGGGTAAAATTGTAATACGAAAATTAAGTTGTAATATTAAGAGAAAATCTGTGAGGCAAAAGTTGTAATATTTTAATGTTATATTATGAGCATACAAATGTAATATTACGAGAAAACAATTGTAACATTTTGAAAGTTAAGTTGTAACATGAAAATGAAATGATCATATAACAAAATTGCAATATTTTAAGAATAAAGTAGTAATATAAAAAAAACCCAGGATAATCCAATCCACTTTCATTATATAGCACATTTTAACAACAAAAATGTTTCCAAAGTGCTGCACAACAATATTAAAAACAATGACTGAATAAAAACAACAAAAATAAATATAAAACTAATATAAAAATAAATATGATTAAGAACTATTTTAAAGGGTAAAACCAATTAAAACAATAAATATAAATCAAAATTTAAAAACACAGAGGACCACACAACTCACGTAGTGTTAAAAGCCAGAGAATAAAAGTGAGTCTTATTGTATTGTATAATATTCTAAGAATAAAGTTAGAATATTTTGAAAATTAAGCTGTAATATTTAAAGAATTGAGTTGTAATTTGGCAATAAAGTAGTTTTTTTGGTGGGGGGAATCATAAACTTAAAGAACTAAAGCAGTATTATCATTATGAGGAAATAAAAGGGTTCCCCCTGAGAAACAGTGTGTGAATGTACTAGTACTGCATGTATTACACGTACATGCGGGATATGTACAGTAGATGTCTTACTGTATGTCATGAAGGGTTCAAGAAGGTGTACTGTGGGGTATACACTGTGGTGCTCTACAAAGCACTCCAGCTGACGTTTGATGTTGTTCGTCATCAGTGGCGCCTTCGCTGCCGGCGTGTGAGTGGGAAGGCGAAATGGCGGCGGGAGGAAGTGTCACCCTGTCGTGTTCTGTAGCAGAAGGGATTCCCACTCCTGACATCCACTGGGATAAACTCAACCCTGAGGAGATTTCTCTTCCCATCAACATGGAAGGTCGGAAAACATTTGAAGCAGACGTAGGTCAAAGGTCACATGGTTTTGTCCTTTCCTTTCTCAGACGATCTGTCCGGCTCCGTCCAAATCGTCAACGTGTCGTCTCAGACGTCGGGCTTGTATCGTTGCTCCGCCTCCAACGTCCTGGGGACCGAGAACTGCTACGTCAACCTGTCCGTCTACAGCGGTGAACATCTTTGATCTCCCATCATGCTCTCTGTCTCCTTTCCCAACACGCTGATTTGGATTGTGGTTTTACGCTTAGCATTGGCCGGCAACTCCTCAGGGATCCTGCAGGGGGTGCTGTTGACCTTATCCATGGCTCTCATGCTGCTGGCCCTGCTGCTGCTCAGCTTGTGGCTTCACCGCACAGGTCAGGACGGACGATGGAAGACCTCCGAGGAAGAGGAGGAGGAAGAAGGTTACAATGAGATCCGCTACACTCCATCACTGATAAAGCGTTCCTTTGTTTGACCCGCTACGAAGACGCCATATTGGTTTAGAAATAAACAATCCATACTCTGACTTTCCTTCTTCTAACTCACACTGTAGCCATGGCCAAAGGTATATATTATTAGGGGAAAGGTGTATTTGAATCTACCGTGATTACTGCCATCTAGTGGTGGAAGAATAATAAGCACCAACGTACTGCCCCAGCCTTACGAGCAAAAGTTAAATAGTATGAGACTAAAGCTTTTTTTTGTGGAAATAAAGAAACGTGAATTTATGGAGCGTAATGTCCTTTACTCTTTAGTACTATTTTACAAAAATAAAATCCGTTTTATAAAAAATAATGCAGTAATATTTTGATTATATTTTAAATATGACTTTTTCAAATCAATATTAAATAATGAGAAAGGTCATGCTTTATTTAAATCATTTAAAAAATTAATGTTCTGAGTGGTTTTAATTTAGATTTTTTTTTTTTATAAACAAACTTTAAATCTTAGTCATATTTTAGCTTAATTATAAGACTAAAGTAACAAGAGAAAACATTTGTTATATTTAGGATAGGAAAGTAAATTTATGAGTTGTTTTTTTTTAGAAATAATCTTACAAGACTAAAACCTTGATTTTATAAGAATTAAGCCTCAACATTTTTTCCTGAAAAAAACCCCATTTAAATAACTTTTATGAGACTAAAGTATAAATTAAATAACTTGTTTGACCTAAATACTACAATTTTATGACAATGAAGTCATAGTGTTAGAACTAATCTTTTGATTAAAAAAAAAATCACAAACTTATTTTTTAGAACAAAAAAAGAAAGTAATGTATTTTTTAAGACTACATATTAAAATCAGAGAAACAAAGTATACATTTTAGGAGTAAAAAGCAACTAAATATATTTTTTAGAACCAAGTCATTAAGTTGTTTTTTTTATTACATTCACATTCCTTTTGGCTGGGTGTATATTTAAAAAAAAACGGATTATTGCTTGATTTAATTGCAGTTTTCCCAGTGTTAGTGGCTGAAAATGTTAAGAAAAAATGAATTCAATCCAATTTGCAAACAAAGACACAAAAACCTTTAATTTAAATAGGAGGGAAAAATCACTTAAAAAACTGTACAGAACATTGACTTAAATAAAAGAAACCATTTCCAGAAAAACTCAAATAAAAGCAGATGTCTTGGTGCAAAAAAAAAAGGAAAAATAAATCTTCCCACCGCACATTTCAAATGTGAAGCTTTTCTCCAGTAACTCACCTCAAACGGACCTTCTGACTTAGTGCCTTAAACGGAAAACAACCCAGGACTTCCAATCATAATAAAATAGATTTATTTTTTTGAAATATATATTTATATATGACACATGCTGTACATCATTGCAGAGATGATCAAATCCCTTTTTGAAGCTGATATTTAAACCGACGCTCTGACTTGTGCTTTGCTTTTTGCAAGCACACACAAAAAAAAACATTTTACTGGCGATGAAGGTCAGGAGGGTTACTTGGAACTGAAGAGGGAGAATGAGGGCTGCCAGTGTTTAGACACATTTAAGCCGAGATCAACATTTTGACTACTTTGGGATTTTTCTGTGATTCTTACAGGAGACTGTGGGCCGCCAAAGTTCTGCGATTTAGGATTTCAGTGGCTCTGATGGCAGGAGACTACTTGGGACTTTAGCAGTAAAATGTGGGATACCAGCAACAATGAATCTACTTGCTGCAATTTAAGAGACATTTAGCAGGAGAATGCGGGCTGCAAACATTGAAGCTACGTGGGCTATCAATCAGCTATTTGGGATTTTGGAAACAAACTACAGTTTCTTGATAGTCCAGCTACTTTGGATTTTAGAGCGAGAATGCGAGCGGTTGAAGTTCTGTCTATTTGGGATTTTAGCAGGAGAATATGGGCAGCCAACATTGAACTATTTGGGATATTAACATGAAAATTTGGCTCTCAAATGTTCCATCTTTTTTGGTACTTCAAATGGAGAATAAGGGCCCAACATGGTTCCAGCGACCTGGGATTTAAGAGAGGTTTTAGCTGGAGAATGTGGGCAGCCAATGTTTAACTACTTGGCATTTTAGTAGGAGATTACAGACGTTCTACTTTGTGTTTTATAGGGATTTCTGAAGGAGAATGTGGGCCATCAAAATTACACTAACAACACATTTTAGATGAATTTTAATTGGAGTTCAGACTATTTTGGATTTTGGGAGAATACGTGTTCTATATTCCAGATATTGTTAACGGGAGAATACGGCCCTTGCCCCGTTCCAGCTACTTGGGATTCTAGCAGGAGACTCTGGACACTCAATGTTTGAGCTACTTGGGATTCCTGTGGGAGAATGCGGGCCTTCGACATTCCGCCTACTACAAATTTGACAGGAATTTTAGTGGAAGTTTGGACTATTTGGGTTTTTAGGAGCATGTGGGCTGTAACGTTCCAACTTCCAGAAAATATTAACAAAAGAATAGGGGCCCTGCACCATTCCAGCTACTTGGGATTCTAGTAAGAGACTGTGGACAATCAATGTTTGAGCTACATGGGAGAATATGGGCCTCTTACAAATTTGACAGGGATGTTAGCGTAAATTTGGACTATTTGGGATTTTACGACAATATGGGCCTTAATGTACTAATTCACGAATAATTTTAAACGGGAGAATACGGGCCATGCTCTTAGTTGGGATTCCTGTGGGAGACTGTGGGCCTTCAACATTACCTTGTAGTGGAAGTTCTGACTAGTTCAGATTTTAGCAGTAAAAAAAAAAGACACCTTTAGAGATAACTTGCTTTAAATTGTGCAACAAAAGAAAAGCTTTCAAAGAGATGTTTTTTTGGGGGGTGGGGGGAGATTGCTAATCATGTGATGGGCGGGGCTTATTAAAAGCCTAATTGGTGTACTGCTGTGACATCTGCAACCAAAACAAGGATGTGGGAAGCAAAGCAAGCAACTTAAGGTGACTTCTCACAGTACTTCCAGTTACGCACGCACACACGGTGAGATGATGCAACAGGAACAAACTGTTCATCACACACTAAATAAATCCCAATAAGACCAAAGTCCTCCAATAAATATTCCACTTTCTTTTCCAGTTTTCCAACTAAAACGCTGGATTGTAGTAGTAGTAGTAGTAGAGTAGTAGTACTAATACAAGTCACTTTGTCTGCTAGTTAGTATGGGGGCGGGGGCGCAGCAGTGAGCAGAAAGTAGCCCCTCCCCTTCCCACGTGTTTGGATGTCTCGGATTGGTTTAAAAAGTTAAAAAAACAACAAAAAAGGCTTCACTCCCGATTAGTCGCAGAGCGACCAAGCTGCGTCCAAAGATGGTAAACAAGCAGCGTGTGGCGGCTGGCGAGGAAGTGTTGCCGCCATGACAGTTGGGTGACAAACTTTCACTTTCTTGGCGTTTGAAAGTGGAGGGCGAGCGACTGAGTGGAGAGAGAGTGAACAAGGCTTCTTATGGAGCTCATCTTTTTATCTTCCAGTTGAGACAAATCAACAATCCTCGATATGATTGCACTGGCCTTCCTGACACACACACACACACACACACACACACACACACACACACACACACACACACACACACACACACACACACACACACACACACACACACACACACACACACACACACACACACACACACACACACACACAACATGCTCTCAGGCTGGGAGGAAAAAAAAAAAAAAGTTTTGTTTACGTGGGCTGATTAAAACAAAACCTGTTGGATTCTAAGATGGAGAGAATGATTCCTGAAGGGGGCGCTGTCCAGTGTGTGGGAGGGGGTTGAGGCAGGGGAGGACGTGTCCATCATCAGCGCAGGTGCTCAAGTAAAGGCAGCTCTGTGGATTGGTCAGGCGGGGCGACGGCGTCTCCTGCGTTCAGCAGGCAGGAATCCGCCGCCCGAGTCGCTCCGAGTGGATCTTGTGTGGGACTGGCGTCCTGTGGGGGGGCGGGCGGGGGCAGCTGTGAAAAGAAGACAAGTAAATATGAAGCAAAAGGACAGAATGGTTGCAGCTCCAGAAGTGGGCGTGTCACCTGCGTGCGAATGGTGTGGACGCTTCCTGCGTCGCCCTCGGCTGCCGCCGGCCCGTTGAAGCCCTTCCTGCCAGAAAAACTCCACTTCCCGAAATGACTCTCCAGGTGGAGAACGTTGCCCTGGGCGAGACCAGCCCGCTGGCCCGCTCTGTGACCCGAGTTCTCCAGGAAACTGGCGGCGCAAAAACGTTCGGGCACCGGCAGAGGGGGCGGAGCTACTGAGCCGCTGAAGGAGAGCAGGGAGTGCGACAGTTGTTGACCCAGCAGGCCTTGGATGGATGATGGACGCTGGTGGGTGGGGTGGTGGTGGAGGGAGGACAGCAGCCCCGCCTCCATCCTGCCCTCTGATTGGCTGAGCAGGGCCAGTGGGAGTGGTTGGGGGTGGTGAGGCCAGTTCTGGCTTGGACCAACTGGGTTGTCTGTACCTGGGAGACAAAATACTCAACTAAACAGCAGTTGGTTGACAAGCACTTCATAATTAACAATCATTTTAATTACAAATGAATTTTTTTATGTTCCATATGTGTGTTCGTCATTTATTTTTACATTTTACTGTATTGCATACAAAATAAAAACAACACAGAATACCAATTTTCTTGTTTTACTTAAAAAACAACATCAACCTTCACATTTAATTACTAATTGTAATAATTTAGATACATTTTTAAAGAGACTTAAAGAGAATTAATTAATTTTATTCCAATTTGATCCTGTTTTATTTGTTTTCTCCAAAAGTAGAGAAAAAAAACAAACACTGATTGCCCCCATATTGTAAATACATATATCACTTATAACTGCATTGTATTACATTGTACATAATTGCATGATCGTATGTTTACAATTCTGTTTTGTCACTTCACACAACCAATGTTTGTACAATTCGTTTGTAAAACAAATTACCGTAATTTCCGGACTATAAGCCGCTACTTTTTCCCCTCGTTCTGGTCCCTGCGGCTTATACAACGGTGCGGCTTATTTACGGCCTGTTCTTCTCCGACACCGACGAAGAGGATTTTGGTGGTTTTAGTTCTCAGGAGGAAGACGATGACACAATGATTAAAGACTGACTTTTCATATACCGGTAGGCTGGTTATTTTGATAACGTACAGGCGAGCACTTTGTATTACTTTGCACCGTTGTATTATTTGTACTCTGCACGAATGCTGTTCGCCATGTCAAAGATGTGAAAGTTTGATTGAATGATTGAAAGATTTATTGTTAATAAATGGGACGCTTTGCGTTCCCAAACAGTCATCTCTGTCCCGACAATCCCCTCCGTGGTAGCAGGAACCCCTATATACTACGGTAATTACCAGAGGTGGGACCAAGTCATTGCTTTGCAAGTCACAAGTAAGTCTCAAGTCTTTGCCCTCAAGTCTCGAGTCAAGTCCCGAGTCAAGACAGGCAAGTCCCGAGTCAAGTCCAAAGTCAAGACTAGAAAGTCTCAAGTCAAGTCCCAAGTCCTGCATTTTGAGTTTCGAGTCCTTTCAAGTCCTTTTAACCACAGACTAATATTTTTTACACAGATTGTGTATGCTTTTAAAACGCTGTATTTATTTATTAAAACAAGTGCATTTGAAATTGCAGGAAAAAAAATAGTGCTGACATTGCAATTCATAATAGCACTATTAACCAGTCATTTTAATAGTTTAAACAATTTTAAACATTTAACTCATTCCTTTACAGAATAAACACATTTGCAAAAACAAACATTAACATACTATTGGTTGTATTTTATGAAAATAACATTACCACAAAGTTGAGAAGGAGCAAAGATCTTCAATATTTGTATGTGAGAATCACAAAGAAATCTTCCAGGGGAGGATGACGCCCCTACAGGGGTTTGGTTTACAAACTTTCAGCCCCACCTAAAACAAAATTCACCAGCCGCCACTGATTATGATGCATTCTCATTTTAGGCAAAGTATAAGACAATACTTTCTTAACAGTATAATTGTAACCAGGAATAAGTCTTCAAGTAACAATATTCAAATACTAACATTGTTGGGTAAGACAGCATTTGGTTTTATTCTGAATCCAGTGAAACAGATTGGTGGTTTTAGCTGATATAAAGACTTTCAGGTGTTTATATATGTTTAAGTATTTGGCAGACGCTTTTATCCAAAGCGACATACATAAAAAATAGATATAAAACAATCACTGTAAACATGATCATTTAAGGGAAGAATGTAATACAAAATATCAATACAAAGTGTCAAGACAGAATAAACTCTCTGCTGCTGCAGCAACAGAGTTACAGTCTATAGGTCCCTAAAATATATAGATATCTAATGTATTCATACATTGTTTATGTAGGATATACGCATGTATATATAATCTAATCATATTGTTCCTTCAACTTAAAAATAGCTGACCGTTTTTTTCCCCCTTCTCTGGGATTATATTCCCAGTTCTGATCTCGGACGTCTGGTCACTTATAGCGTATAAGAATATTATATTACTGTTAAGCAAACTATGAATAATAAAAACGCCAAAACATGTGTCCGTTATCATAGCTACACGTATGACAAAAAAACGCGTGAAAATCAGTGGTATTCAGTGAGGTAAAATGAATTAAATTTGCTGACAGTTCATTGCTCCTGCCAAATGAATTGCACTGAGTGGAGCGGATCACCACTCCAAGATGGCGGCTCCGCGTCTCGTCTGCGCCAGTAGGCAGTAGCGCTCAATGCTGCGTACCCTTATAAGATGTCTATGGTTATAACGTTAGCAGTGAGTTTACAGCCTCACTGATTTAACTACACAGCAAACAAAAGTCATGTTACTTAGCCAATAAACGTTATCTTACATTCAAAACTTACCCTTCTTTGTGCAACTTCAAATGTCGAACGAAGTTGGAAGTTGTTGCGTCTCCGTCTGTAATATTCGAACTGCGTGATTTGCATACGGCAATTCGTTTTTTGTTGACCAAGTCGTAGTTTTTATACCCGAACGAAACCAACTTTGGCATAATTGTTTCTCACTGCCGCATTGTTTGACAACTCATGTTCGGTGGTTGTCCTGCAATTGGATTGGATGAGAGCTGTGTGATGAAAACAACGTAGATTTAATTTGATTGGCTGTTGTACTGACAGCACACATGCTGACACGCAGCACACACGCTTATAGACACAGACGTATAAAATGAAAGATACGGAGCGCTCCCAAATAACTTTTTAAGGTTTGGGTTTTGGGGAAAGTAGCAAGTCATGTCAAGTCAAAAGCCTCAAGTCCAAGTGAAGTCACAAGTCATTGATGTTAAAGTCTAAGTCGAGTTGCAAGTCTCTTTACATTTTGTCAAGTCGAGTCTAAAGTCATCAAATTCATGACTCGAGTCTGACTCGAGTCCAAGTCATGTGACTCGAGTCCACACCTCTGGTAATTACACATCAAAACCCTGCGGCTTATAGTCGGGTGCGGCTTATATATGGAGCAATCTGTATTTTCCCCTAAATTTAGCTGGTGCGGCTTATAGTCAGGTGCGGCTTATAGTCCGGAAATTACGGTATTTGTACAAAATCACGCAGAGTCATCTATTAAATTAGTTTGAAAAAAACTTTGGATTTATATTCTGTTTTGATTAATCGTTTAATGAGTGTATATAATAGAAATGATACAATTCCCACCGTATGGAGTGCCTGGAACTTGAAATACAGTAGGGAAAGGATTCATATGACCCCATTCCTAGGTGGTCCAATGCAGTCTGCTGAAAATAATGGAAAGTGCCACTCTTCATAGCAACTGACGCTGTGCTCAAAGTTGGAATTGCCACAAAACAGACTACTGCCATCTGGCGGCTAAAGTGGACAGTGCAGCCCCCAATTCGTCACGTTTCTTGTGTCAGGTAAACTGCGACAAATGGGGCCGAATTAATCCCCTTCTTACTGTACGTTGACAGTTTCTGCATGACCGTTGTAAGAGTCACGCACATTGGAGCGCTGGTGTGTGTGTTTTAATTTTAGTCTTTTAAGAAAAAATTTATGCACATATGTTAAGAGTGCCATTTAATGATGATGATGATGTACATTTCTCAGAAAAAAGTATGCCAGGCATTCATTCGAGGGCGATCTTACCCAAGGAGTTTTGCAGCGTGGTGATGTGTGGCTGAGGAAGGCTGGAGGCTGGCGTGCTCTGTGTGGTGTGGATGGCGGCGTTGGTAGTTATGGATGTCGAGCCGCCGCCGCAGTCCGAGTCTTCGATGTTTCCTCCGCTGTTGCAACCGGCGCCGCATCCTTTCTGCATCCTGCAGAGAAACACAACTGTCATACTTGCGAGCCCCGTTTTAGTCGTGGTTGAAGACTTTGCACCTGTCCCAGCTGCTGATGAGCCAGTTGTAGATGTTGTGTGGGCTCACAGGCCCGCCCCACACGGAGCGCAGCTGAATGTGAGCGCCTGCGTAAGACGTCGTCAGGGGGGAGACGTAGATGGGGTATCCGATGGGCTGGTCGCACGACGAGTTGATCATATTCCTCAGGGCCTGCTTGGCGTTCTGAATGCTGCCGCGCTCTGGGTTACGGTTACGCAGGAAGACCAGCTCCTGCTGTTGGCCCGCCCACAGCCCACGCACGCACTCTCTGTTCACCTGTCGGGGGCGGGCAAATGTGGTGACAAAGCTTTAGACGACAAAAGACGAAGGAGGCGGGGTTACCTTGATGACCCGGAAGCTGAGGAACCTCTTGTTCAACATGATGATCTTGTACTCGTCGCTGCCGTCGTCCATGATGTGCCGCAGCGCCAACAGCGAGGGCATGTTCGCTAGGATGGCGCTGCGCCAAACCGGGTCGCCCTCGTGCGATATCAACATCTTCTCCTCGTTGGCGGTGATGGCGTCATACAGCACCGCAGGGTCCTCATACTCATCCGGGGATGTGAAGTGGTCCTGGAAGGGGCGTGATAGGCGGGACATTATTGTCACCCCCTTGTGAAGAAGCTTCCTGCTGGCCAGAGGAGACGTACCTGATGCAATTTGAGGGACATCCGCACTCCGGGCGCCACCACTCGATTCAACAGATCCATATCTGCAAAGACCCACTCGTCGCGAGGAGACGTGATCCGAAAGTCTCCCTTGAAGAGCGCGTGGAGGCCGTAGAGGAACGGCTCCAAGCTGAGGCCGTTAGAGGAACCGCTAAGTTGAGCAACAAATAGTGATGCGACAAAGTTTGCACATGTGAAGCATTAAGGGGGTTCTAACTGTGGGAACTTAGGGTCCAAACTTTTCAAATACAAAATGAGCATGAGCACTTAATATAATCAAAAATACATTTACATACAAAGATGTTGTGCTAAAATAAATATAATTAATAATAAAAATGTTTCTTAACTAAACCATCAATAACATTTTAAAAGCAAATGAAAATACAGCCACACAACTTTAGTCATAAATTTTGCGCTTAAGAAACTTCCCTATGACTTTAGCTCCAGACTTGTTCTGTTTGTTTAAATCTTGTATAAAGACAGTATAGTATTGCCAAGTTGGTTTCAGGCGATATCCTTGATTGGTCAAAAAGCACTCATGTGACTACAGAGTGCTACCAACTTTAAACTAATGCTATGTGTTTGCGGCGCTTAGTCGTTAATTTTTTTCGAAGTGTAAAAATGCCCTGTTGTGCAGCATGGGGCTGCTCCACCTGTGAAAAATTGTGGAAAGATTTTACGTCGCTTTCCCCACAACCTGCAAAGAAGACAAGTATGGGAAGTGAAGGTTTGCCATCAACACTGAAGAGCCACCGATTACAGCATCTTGTGCGAGGTAAACACACGACACGAAGTCTGTGTTTTGTTCAGAAGAGAACACACAGAAGCTAAGATAAATAATAACAGAAGAAATGAATACATTTAAGAGATGGTTTGACAAAAACAGACTCTTCCAATCTCAATAAAACTAAAATAATGCAATTGGGTAACAGCAGAAGGGAAAGTCAAACACAAATACAAATAGACAGACATTGAATGAATAAAAGAAACCAGATTTTGGGGGTATAGTCGATGAGAAAATGAACCGGAAATGTCATATAAAATATACAACATAAAGTCAATAATAAATAAAGCAAAATATGTTCTAGAACAAAAATCACTCCATATTGTCTACTGCTTGCCAGTGTTGCCATATCCGAGTTATTGTGCAAAAATATGGGGAAATAAGAAAAAAAGTACACTTCATTCACTTAACATGTTACAGAAAAGAAAGACCCGTTAGAATAATACACAATGAGCCATACATAGTGATTACAAATACATGGGGGCAGCCACCACAGTTGTCATACTTCACACAAAAGTCATCATTTCTCCATGATTGTTGGTCCAAAGCTAATGAAAAGTTTACCAAAATTCAGATTATAAGTTATTTTTTTGTCATTTGGTATATTTTTTCATGTGTATTGCACTGTCGGGTGCGTGTTAGAGTGCCTGCTGCTCACAAAACACTACAGGAATGTGACAGCAGAGTGCGTCAAATACGGCCACAAAATTATACTTTCATGAATTTAAAAGCATGTTTTTATTGTAGGTATATGAGCTGAATTATGATTAGAACTATATATTGACATATTATTTTGGTTTATTTCGTCAGAAAAACTAACGTCAAAATGACAGCAGTCATAGCGCCTGTTGTTTAGTTGGCCATACTCTCTTTTTGCAAGGCTCTGGTTTGAGATTGTCATTACTGCCACAAGTGGTGGAAAAGTGTGTTACAACTGAGTGGCCCCTACAGACCACAGCTGTGAAACACATTTTTTTGGCGGCCCTGAGGTTAAGAAACACTGAAATAAAGTATGAGTGGGTGGTCTCACCTTGCAGACATGCTGTGGGAGGCAGTGCCCAGCGCTCTTCTTCCCAGAATGCAAAGCCCAAAACACAAACTGACTAACGGAGAATCTCTTTCACTTGGCACATGCTGCGAGGCACAGGAAGTAGCGCTTTAAGTGAAGCATGACGTGGTTGAGTAGTACACATGTTGTGTGTCGTACCGCTTGACGCCTGCTGTTGCAATACTGGATCCAGTCCAAGTACACCATGCAGAAGGAGGAGGGCGTGATGCCAGAGGCTCTGTGGTCGTAGTCCTCGTCTATGTTCAGATTGAAGGTGGGGTCGCTGTCCACGTAATTGGGTCCGAGACACAGCCGCAGAGCATCCTGAATGGTCTCATTAGCCAACCACTCCTCCAGCTTGGGTGACCGGCTCACATAGTAAATGATGCTCTATTCAACAAAGCAAAAACATGTTTGTGTCATTTTGTTGAGGTTATGTTGCCTGGTAAATATTATATCGGAATTTCATGACTTGTACTTATATTGGCTCTTGTACTTGGTATCGCTACAGTCGATATTTGTACACAGTATATCCCTGTTGTCCTTGAGCAAGACACTTCACCCTTGCTCCTGATGGGTCGTGGTTAGCGCCTTGCATGGCAGTTTCCGCTATCAGTGTGTGAATGTGGAAATAGTGTCAAAGCGCTTTGAGTACCTTGAAGGTAGAAAAGCACTGTACAAGTATAACCCATTTACCCTTTTGTTTACATTCAGGAGTGCAAGCTTGCGATTTTTCCGGGCACCCTTAGTAAGTGTCCTCAACTGAACAATACTGCAGTCTAAAACGTGACATTCGTCAATATAAACAAGTATCCATTAATTATAGTTACATATTACTTACAGATACAACGTCTCCAAGGCAGAAGTATTATTATTATCTAGTAAGAAATGTGTCCGCATCATTCAACTTACTGCGTCACAAGCTTAATTTAATAAATTGTGACCACTAGGTGTTGCCAAAAACAATTACCACTTTACTTCAACTTAAAGACAGCATTAGTCCAAATGGTTAATAATGAATAGCGTTTTTCATAACTACCATTGTTCCCTGTTTGATTAATTTCACTTGATCCTGCTTTTTCTAACATTCCGCACTACTACAAAAAAAGTATGCATGATTTATGCTGATATCGTATTGGCCAATGCTTAATGCACCAATATCGGTATGGAAGTTCAAGTGAAAACCTATGACGACACTCCGAATTGACATACATTTCTCAACAAAAATCAGCAGGCTAGTATGATTTTATTTGGTTAAAGTTGGCTTGTTTACACAACATAACGAGGTTTAGCTCTGAGCCGCTAAACAAATGTGTTATGAATAGCTTTGAAACTGAAAAAAGGGTGGGAACAAATAAACTCTGCTTCTTCCTATCCCTTTTCGGACATGTTGGATTGTGAAACTGTAAATATGTGACTTACTATATTGTACCTGTATTGTATGCATGTTTGAAAGGAACTAAACTAAACTAACGGTTGCCTTCACTTTCCACACTTCCTTTAGTCAAACAAGCTGGTAATGTTCAATCATTTGGCTTTCTTTATGACTTTTATAATTAATCAAAAGTCGATTATACATTATCCCAGTGATTCATACATAAAATGAAAGAAAAGAGCATAAGTGGGCGTCTCACCTTGACATAGTACGTGATAAGGATCTTGCGGAGGTCAAACACTTGCAACATGGAGGCGGCGTTGTTGTCACTGATGCTGTAACCCTCCAGCACGTACTTGGTGGCCGCCACCTCCCAGGCGAGCCAGCGTTGTCCGAAGGCGGCGTTGAAGGACAGCATGTGAGGCAAGTGGCCGGGCTCGCAGCAGCAGCATCCCTCATCTTCCTCCACGCCCTCCGTGATGGCCTCTACCTCCCTCTGCTGACAGTAGGTTCCTGTGGGCAGCAGAGAAGAGGCCATTCATTCCCTTTATCATAACAAGTCATATTTTCTTACATGGATGATAGGAACAACATATTAGAAACACCTTGGTACCATTCAAACTAATTCTAAAATAATATATTTGATATTAATAAATTACATATTCCTATTTCATTTTAATAAACCCATGTCATCAAACTGGCCTCTTTACAGAATAAGATGATGCTCATGTCAGCTCATTAATAACTGACATAACATGACCTGGTTTCTGTAAATAGCTGCTTTGGAGTGAGAACACTTCATAAATACAAGCGACAACATTGCTGCTTGGCAGAGATTCAACTGGGTTGATCCCTGCGAGAGCTTCAGGCCAAATCATTTATTTTTACACTCCGCCAGTAATTTTCTCAGCTACTCTTTCATATGGCAAACACACCTCTGAATTCCAGACCCCTAAGCTGGAAGGTGACCAGGCCGTTGCCGATCTCGATGATGTGCACCAGAGCGTTGAGGTAGTCGGAGGCGAGGATGAAGCAGTCTCCGGTGTTGTAGTTGCCCCATCGGCCGAGCAGCAGGTCTCCGCAAAGGCTGTGCTGCAGAGAGCGCGTCAGGTGCTCGTAGAAAATGGAGTTCAGGTTGTTGTCGTCAGCACCTTGGAGGAAAGGAAGGCACCATGGCGATGGTTACAAATTAATGCACTAGGTAGCCATGTAAATACAGTAGAACCTTGATTTACAAACCCCTCATTGTATTACGTTTTTGATTCGCGAACCACGGACCGAATAAAAAAATATACTTTGGTGAATAAACCTTGTCTCAGTGTACGGACGTTTCAACCCACTCATTCTGTGCCCAGCTGCACAGCCTAATCATTGTAGCGACCTGGCTGTTAAAGTTAAGGAGTTTTGTGATTTCAAACTGGGTGTGTGTGTGCGTGTAGGCAGGGCAGCTGAAAAAGAGGACAGCCCATCCATCCATTTTCTTCCGCTTATCCGAGGTCGGGTCCCGGGGGCAGCAGCCTAAGCAGGGAAGCCCAGACTTCCCTCTCCCCAGCCACTTCGTCCAGCTCCTCCCGGGGGATCCCGAGCCGTTCCCAGGCCAGCCGGGAGACATAGTCTTCCCAACGTGTCCTGGGTCTTCTCCGTGGCCTCCTACCGGTCGGACGTGCCCTAAACACCTCCCTAGGGAGGCGTTCGGGTGGCATCCTGACCAGATGCCCGAACCACCTCATCTGGCTCCTCTCGATGTGGAGGAGCAGCGGCTTTACTTTGAGCTCCCCCGGATGGCAGAGCTTCTCACCCTATCTCTAAGGGAGAGCCCCGCCACCCGGCGGAAGAAACTCATTTCGGCCGCTTGTACCCGTGATCTTTTCCTTTCGGTCATAACCCAAAACTCATGACCATAGGTGAGGATGGGAACGTAGATCGACCGGTAAATTGAGAGCTTTGCCTTCCGGCTCGCTCCTTCTTCACTACAACAGATCAATACAGCGTCCGCATTACTGAAGACGCCGCACAGATCCGCCTGTCGATCTCACGATCCACTCTTCCCTCACTCGTGAACAAGACTCCGAGGTACTTGAACTCCTCCACTTGGGGCAGGGTCTCTCCGCAACCCGGAGATGGCACTCCACTCTTTTCCGGGCGAGAACCATGGACTCGGACTTGGAGGTGCTGATTCCCATTCCAGTCGCTTCACACTCGGCTGCGAACCGATCCAGCGAGAGCTGAAGATCCTGGCCAGATGAAGCCATCAGGACCACATCATCTGCAAAAAGCAGAGACCTAATCCTGCAGCCACCAAACCGGATCCCCCCAACGCCTTGACTGCGCCTAGAAATTCTGTCCATAAAAGTTATGAACAGAATCGGTGACAAAGGGCAGCCTTGGCGGAGTCCAACCCTCACTGGAAACGTGTCCGACTTACTGCCGGCAATGTGGACCAAGCTCTGACACTGATCAAGAGGACAGTTCAGTTGCAAAAGAGTACAGTTCAGCTAGTTGTTGTTTATGCTTTGTTATTAAATAGAAAGTTGATCTATCACTTCCTTGTTATGTTTGTTTGATATACAGTACTGTATAATGTGGTAATTGTTTACTAAAATATGGACTTTTGTAGAGGCTGGAACACAATATTTATTTTTATTTTGGGGAAATGTGTTTCAATATAAATGTGTTTCTACTTATGAACCTTGTTCAAGAAACAAGGGAGGGAAGAGGGGGATTAATAATTTTGCAATGCAACCTTCTGAAAATGATGGAAAGCGCCACTCTACATAGCAACTGACGCTGTGCTCAAAGTTGGAATTGCCACAAAACACATTTTAAGATAGTCAACACTACTGCCATCTGGCAGCTAAAGTGGATAGCGCACTCCCCAATTTCGTCATGTTTCATGTGTCAGGTAAACTGTGACAAAAGGGGCCATATGAGTCCCCTTCCTATTGTACATACAAGATGGCGGTAAATAAAAAAGCATACCTGGGTTACGGTCAAGCTGAGTGGCAAGTCTGGTGTTGGAGTGGTCCACTCGCTTGGTGCTGTTAACAATCAAGACTAGCATTAGCACTACTTGTGTGGAGTTTTGCAGTGTATTATCGCTGCACATTTATAAACAACCTACTTGTAGTCCCGCTCCCAGAACTTAACAGGTCGGGTGTATGAGGTAACAAACACAGCGCTACCTAGGACGGGGTTGAGAGGGGTGGAAAAGATGGCAGAAAAGATGGCCTGCACAAACAGCACGGCAGAGTCTGTAGACAAATGGAGTTAAGGACATGACATGCTTGATACAACAAAACAATCGCTGAGGTGTGTAACAGAATCGTTAAAGGATACGTGGCACAGCAAAGGGCTGAGCGAAGGCGTGGAAAGCCGAGCCCCATGTGATCTGCCAAGGAGCGATGTACGTCAAAACGAAGCGTAACTTATATAGCAGGTCCCACATCTGAGAAGTCAAAATAAGCAACATGATCACCGCACTACTCAGAGCAATACAAATGTTGGGATATGACCGACGGCTTGCGCCCTGACCTTGCTGAAAAGAATGGACATAAAGTAGTAGTCAATTAAAAATGTCTCTGAAAAGTGTGGGTAGTCGAAGTGGAAAAAAAGGGTGGTGAAGCACAGCGTGACGTACTGCTGCGACGGGGCACAGAAGGACGACCGCAGCAACTTCATGCCAGCCACTGAGATGAAGAGCGCCCGGCTGCTGTAAGGGTCAAGAGGGACATGATTAGACATGCTCTAAAACTCACTTCATGGGGTATAACCCAATACTTTGACCCTTTCATAGCGAAATGAACACTACTAAATGGACCTGCCCTACTCACAGAGATAACCACACCCTCTGCAGAACCTTGTTGTGACTTACTAGATGTCCAGCTCTTTATGGTCCTGGCCCACAGCCCGTGCTTCCGTGGTGAGGGAGTTGAGCACGACGGCCGGGTAGATGAAGTACTTCTCCACACACTGAAGCCACGCATACAGCTTCTCAAACCACATCAACTGTGCAGCATCTGGCGACAAATGAAAGTAATATGTCAAAAAAAAACTAGGCCTGTGCCCATCGATCGGCCACCATCAGTATCGGGCCATTTTCGATTACTGCCTCTGAATGCCGATCGCAAACGCAGATCCCCTCTGGCTAATAATGTATTTATTTTTAGTCCCCCGGCTGACAAGCAAGCAGCTAATTGTGGATCTCCATAAACGGTGTGGAGCCGCTCCGCTAAGATAATAATCACCGCAATTACAGAAAATAAACAGCATTATTTAGTATGTTAAGTATCTTTATCAAGTATTAAGTATTATCGCTGGAGCCTAAGCATGTTACAAACCGAGATCCAGCAAGAGCCAGCATGCTAACAGCTAGCTAGAAACAACAGAAGAAACACTAAGTACTTAGTCAACTTTAGCAAGTGTAGATGGAAGCGTGTTACAGCAGAAAGTAAGCAGAGAATAGCAAGAAATTAACAAGTAGATTAATAAGAGTAAAAAGATGATAATATAACAACTGTTTGCGTGTCAGCATTGTCACAACCAGATGTACATAACACAAAAGAGGAGGGCGGATTGATTCATAAATTGATAGTGTCAACACCAAGGGTAATATCAGCATTTGATCGATATGAGAGCGATTAAATCGATAAAAACAATTTCTACCAAAATAATTTTTTGTTAATATTTACAAATTCAGATAATTCCCTGAAGGAGTTTGAGACCAAAAAACAAATTATTTAAATGAGTAATAGATAGTAGTTTTTACTTTTGTTTAGTTATTGTGTACGATTGACTTTGATTTGCTTACACAATTGTATGTAAAAAAAAAAGAGAATAAAAAACTAGTTTAAATATCGGGTTGATATTTTTAAAAGGGACCTATTACGCAAAACCAACTTTTCTTACTTATTGGTACCTTTGTTTGTGTATTTGGGATCTTCATAAGTCCCCAAAATTTGAAATCAAAACATGGAGGCAAGGTGGAATATTTATAAAACAATCTTGCCTTCCTTCATAATTTCTCCAAACAAGCCGATTGGAATTTGCCTCAATTGTGACGTTTTTCCCCAATTGTAATCTGTCAGCAGGTATCACCATATATGGTAAAGTTTTACCCAAAGACCTTTGCGAGTCCGCCATTGTTGTCCGACAACATGCTTTCTTTTTCCTCTTTCTTCTTTTTCTGGGGCAGACTGGCTTGTACATGCATCTTTTGCTGTTGCCATTTCTAATACAAACTTGCGTAGAGTTCGAACTTATATCTGTCAGTAGACTTGATATAGAAGCGCTAAAAACTACAACATGGACAACAAAGAGAAGACGCAGTCAAAGTGGAGCCACGTAAATAGGACCGCTCACAAAACAGCGCTTCCTGAAGAGATGGTCAAAAAGCGGCTTCAAGATGGTCCGTAAAACAAAATCTATGGAAAATGTTGACCAAAGAACCACCATTACATTTTGTGTGGACCACAACAAAAGTGTTATATAATATGATCCCTATAAACTGTCAACAGCGCTCACCATAAATACATTGAAAAATAAAAAAGTTAATACAAGTGATCGGTATCAGCTGATTTCACACATGGTGGATCGTTACCCGAAAGGGGAGCATTAATCCTTGATCAGAAAATCCCTAACTAAACAACCAGTCATA
The DNA here is from genome assembly GCF_033978785.1 of Entelurus aequoreus. NCBI lineage: Eukaryota > Metazoa > Chordata > Actinopteri > Syngnathiformes > Syngnathidae > Entelurus > Entelurus aequoreus. Next base: position 64,804,693 of record NC_084735.1, on the reverse strand, counting down.
ATTGCTATTGTTCATAAGTAATTATGAATAACAACAAAAGTAACTAATGACAATTAATACACCTGTAAAATCTAATGCCATTACAAAAGCTGTATCAAAATAAATTAAAAACATATTCCAGTGTAATGCAGTGCAGCACAGCAAAGATACTACATTTTTGTTAAATAAACAGTGTGATGCTGTTTCAAAAGCACATATTTAAACTGATCCCACATAGTAAGCTCTGACATAGCTGCTGAAAATGTGAAGCTGTAAAAAAAAGATGATCACAATGTTGAATTCAAAATCCCTTAAAAGATGATGGAGGTTAAATGCATTTCTCAACACCACTTCAACTTGAGACCTTGCTGGTTTTCATTTAATCCACTGTGATGCTCACAGGGAGAAGCTGATAAAGCTCCTTATATTTTACAGTGACTTGAAAGCGAGCGGAAGAAGAGAGCAATGAGACACTCACCTCGGACCTCAAACTGACTGTACTCTTTGGACCGGAGCACAGGGTGAGCCAGGCAGAACCAAGGCAGCTGTTTGCGGAGCTGAGGCAGGAGATAGTGGGTAATGAAGCCAACAACTCCCGCTAGGATGTATAAGACAAAGCTGAGAGCAGGCTGCAAGGCGAGAGCACAAAAGAAGAATAAGTGAAGCTTTGCAACCAAATGTCTTGGGGGAAAAAGTGTCCAAAACTTGTACTAACTTGTAGTGCAATGAAAACTGTGCTGGCACTGATGGCGAAGGTGATTACAGCCATGAGGGGACACATGACAAGGTCAGAATGAAGAATCTCTTTCTACAGTTGAGAAGGAAAAGGGTTTTAAGATGATGTTCAAATATTTAAAATAGCAAATGTGTCAGTTTTGTTCATACCATTGAGTCACGCAGCTTCTCTGGCAAAGGGTCCTTGATCTCCACAGAGGGTTCTTCTGGTGAACGGTTCTCCAACTCGGGGAATAATTTGGATCGCACCAATGACCTGAAAAAGAGAATATAAACTCAGATGTCAGACAGCGTCAAATATATAAAGGTTTGGTTAGTGAATTAACCACAATTAACCCATCATTATCTGGAGTTAGTATGATTTAACATAACATGTTATCAACGAGCCGGCGTGTACGGTACACATCCCTTTCCGTGTTTGCTGCACTTCTGAAGTACAGAAATATATATGTAAATATATAAAAGCAGGCTTTGCTACACATAATAAAATAAAGGATATATCTAGACGTGGGCCGATAACAAATTTGGCTGGGCGATATACTTAAAACATTTGTATGCATGTACAACACTTTAAAACTTTAGTATATCAGTATGTGGAATTAAATTATGGAATAGAAAACTGTTCAAACTCAAAGTGTTTACCAAAGTACAAAGAATAAGAACCATGATAAACATTTTGAACTTATCGATAATTTTATTCACCTCACTATATGAAATACAACTTACTTCACAATTTTTTTATTTTAATTTTATTATTTATGCAGTATATTGTGAACAAATTAAAAACAGGAAGTTAACAAAAGTGTTATCAATTGATATGTAATGGAAAATGGGTAGAATTAAAAAAGCTCTGCTTCTTTCTACTCCTTTTCAAACATGTTAAAAACAGAAACTGGAAATTGTGATGTATCATGTTGTAATTGTAGGCATGTTCAAAATAAACTCGGACCATGAACCATATATTGGCCCACAAATTATTGCCGATAAACAATAGCATTGTCAGTATTATTCTAAGATCAATTTAAGCAGCAATCATAGACTATAATAATAATAATAAAGTAACCCTTTCAAACGCGATACACTTTTATTTTTCATTAGTAACTGTTATCGTAATTGAAAGGTCCAAACATTTTGATTATCTGAAATAAGTAAACATAAATAAAATTTACTCTAAATCTCTATGAGCAAAAATTGCAATTAAATATTGAACATTTAAGTAGTTATTTTCCGTCCGCCACCGTAAATTCGGGATACTGGCTCGTCCGTCCGTGTTAATGGACTCATCTTGCTCATTCGATTTAATGCCAAAATATTCCCACAACAGGACATTTTCTTTACAATCATCTTTTTCTTCCCAGTTTTTGTAACCTTGCGGTGCTTCTCACTGTGTGTGTAAGCTAGCAGTCCCGCCTCCACTCACAAAGACAAAGATTGTGAAAGACTGACAAGAGGATTCTCTCTGCTCATTTAATTCTGCTATTGAACAAAGGCGCTCAGGTGCCGAGAGCGACAAAAAGACTGAAACCTCCTGCAACCTGTCTGGACGCAAGAGACGGAAAAAATCCCCACACACGAACATGGCAATTTATTGATGCCTGAGAAGTTATCAAGTTTATTTTCATTTATTGTTAAATTAATTGACTTATTGATTGTGCGCCCAGGCCTAGCTATATTAAGTACTATCCGTCAGTCAGCTGCAGACGTGGGATCTAAAAGTTTGTTCATCGTTTTTCTTCAGCAAAGATAATGTTGCTATTAAAAAGTGACTGTAATGTTGGCACCGTACCTATGTTAGTATTGCTAACGTTTGAGTCATCCTGTCCCACTCCTTAACGTTGTTGAATGTCATACATGGCATTAATTGGACACATGCAGAGTTACAGTGTAAATGTAAAAAGTGGATTCATTACAACAATAGGCTTCTTGGAACTCTGTTCATTAGCAATAAAACTACAGACACACACAAATGGCATGTTCCCAGTAGGTCTTATTAAAAGTATTTTAAACTGTCTAAATTCAACCTTAAGAAATAATATAAAATATACTGACAACAGGATGGTGGGATCGCTGCTTTGACGACTCAAGTGGTAGGACAAGGCCAGCAGCAAGCCGCAAAAGACAGAGAACAGTACTGGCACATGTGCGTCCCCCCACGGCGCCTTTGAGGTGAGAAAAACACAAATGCAGCTCTGGACCATGAAGTTTTTTTTTTTATGTGGCACTTACATTGATGGCACCGAGGCAAAATCCATACAGCAGAGCGGCCACCAGCACGCTGCGTATGAGGCTGAATAGAGAAGAGAGGGGGCTGGTGGTGGCTGAGGAGGGACAGAAAAATGAATCCAACAACGCATAAATATGCATTTAATAACCAACACAGAGAAGGCTGAAGAGTCCCGCTCTTACCTGTTCCACCAAAAACATGCATGTCGATCTGCTCCAACAGGCACATGATAAAAGTATTGACCTGAGGTAGCCAGCCAAACAGGAAGATGACTGGGAAACACAAGGCCAAAACTGCCAGGGTGATAAAAAGACATTATGTGATGCATGTATTGTACAACCATTAACATGTTAACCAAGGCAAATGTGCAGACTTACCCAGGAGCATATCTCTGATGCAAAGCAGGAAGTGTGCAGAGAAGAAGGTGACGCCGTACAGGGAGACGGGTTGCACACTGCTAGAGCGGCCGGACAAGTCAAAGACCCAAATCAACACGCAGCACAAGCAGAAGTAAACAGGCCGACTGTACACGATGATCCAGTTATGACCCTGTTCACAACAGAAAGGGTGTTAATTAAAGTCACAAGGAATCAAAACAAATGAGGGTGAGCACAGTACTCACATGCATTGGAGAGGCTGCATCTGGTTGTACACTCTGAAACACAAAAAGGATGCTTAGAAGCTTTATGTATACAGTATGTCACATGATTTAGTAGTAAATGTCTGTGAGTGTGACATTTGTACCTTAAGTAATGAGTATTGGCAGCTTGCAATGACCAGGCAGAACTGGAAGACCCAGATGTCCCTGAAAAAGCCCTGGAGCAGCAGTTGAAACCCCAAAAAGGCCACCAAACTGGCCAGCACAACAGCAAACACGTTTTCTCCAACACGCCGGTTCCTGACAACATAATAAAATAGGTCTTTATTAGGGCTGTCTACGGTAATGCATGTGATTGATAAAACATTTTTTATCACGTTAGCATAAATGAATGAAGATTAATCACAGTGTTTGTTTTGACTGCCTAATTTTCTTCTTCGTTATTGTCAACGACCTATTTTCCCTTGACAAAATTAGGACGATAACGAATGAAAGCAAAAGCATATTAACTAAAACAATGACAAAATCAATTGACAATTTAGTCAACTAACTAAAACGAAACGAAAATGTTGACAGAGACAAAATCCAATCTTATTTAATTTTGTCCGGGCGGGACAAAATATTCAATTACAGTTGAATAGCATGAAGGGTATCCAATCAGAACTACTGGTTTGTAAGGCAGTGTTTTGATTTTTCACTTGGGAAAGCAAGAATCAATACAAAACATCGGCTGATGACTTTATGAAATTCTTTACTAAGAATATGTCACTAATTAGAAAGGAGTTTAAAGATAACGCAGCCCAGCTCCAACTGGGTTCTATTAACGCAGATACGAATGTATGTACGATGGATATTGCCCTCCAAAATAATCTCTCTTTTTGAAGAAATAACATTAGAGGAACTTCTGCGACTTGTAAATGGGACAAAACAAACAACATGTTTACTTGACCCACTTCCTGGGAAACTTATCAAGGAGCTGTTTGTAATATTAGGACCATCAGTGCTAAATATTATTAACTTATCACTTTCCTCTGGTACTGTTCCCCTAGCATTTAAAAAAGCGATTATTCATCCTCTGCTCAAAAGACCTAACCTCGATCCTGACCTCATGGTGAACTACCGGCCGGTGTCCCACCTTACCATTATTTGGAAAATCCTCCCAAAAAATTGTTGCACAGCAGCTAAATGAACATTATTGACAGTCCTCTCCAAGGTTTCTCATAGACATTCACATCGACGTCCCATTGGGGTTGTGAGTTTTTCCTTGCCCTTATGTGGGCTCTGTACCGCGGATGTCGTTGTGGCTTGTGCAGCCCTTTGAGACACTTGTGATTCAGGGCTATATAAATAAACATTGATTGATTGATTATGCATCAGTCGGTGACGTCTCTTCACCCCGACGTGGCTCCATGCAAGAGGATCCCCTGCTGGCCCAACTTTGGACTGGACTCTCACATTATTAAACGTATCCACTCGGCATCCATTGCACCGGTCACCTGGGGGCGGGGTGTTCCCATATCTGCAGTCCCTTCTGTTGTTGTTTCCATTGGGTTTAGTTTTTTCTTGCCCTGATGTGGGATCTGAGCAGAGGATGTCATTGTGACATATGCAGCCCTTTGAGACACTTGTGATTAAGGGCTGTATAAGTAAACTTTGATTGATTGATTGATTAATACAATACGTCTTCTACGCCAGGAAGAAAGAGAAGAGGGGACATATGGACTCACTTCACCTTTGCCGCAGTAGATAACAAAACAACACGTAAACCCTGTGGCTCGATTTTCTTCGGCAAAAATACAACCAAATTGAAGCGCCATCTGCAGACTTACAATCAGAACATCTACACAACAGTAAGGAGGCTGAAGCTAATACTTGTAAATTACTCGTACTGTACTAAATTACTTCTACTATTAAAGACGATAGAGCAAAAGCAAAACTACTTACTTTACCACATGTGGGAAAATAAATACTAAAAAACTAACTACTTTTGTAGTAGACAATGATGCCGCGAGCTGAGCCAAGCTTACCCGCTAATAACTATACCTGTACAGTTCATTTTAATCGATGTTCAGCTAATGTTCTGTTCCGATATTAATTGCACAACTTCACAACCCTGTATTTACACGGGACTGTTAGTTTTATTACACTGGTTGCTGTATTTATTTTCTTCAAGTTATGCACTCCAAATTGTCAATAGTTAATGTATACAACTTGTGTATGTAAATAATGTAACACTATATTATAGCAGTTCCCATTACATTCTTAATGTTAAGATTAATGCGTCTAATACATGTTTGTTCCATTTCTATTATTCCCTGTTAAATAAATACAATTATTTTAATATAAGCGTACGCAATTCTACTGTCACCCAGTTTTAAGCATATCAATGCTTTGCAGTTAGTTCACTAAACATTTAAAAAAATGTTCCTGTATAACATTCAGACTACATAATTGCATTTGTATCCAAACATTGGGGTATTTTCTTAAGCAATTTTTATGTATGCAAGCAAATAATAACCTATGATTAATCACAGTTCAAGAGTGTGATTAATGTGATTGAAAAAATTATCACTTGACAGCCCTAGTTTTTATATATTGACACTAATCATATTGCTGAACAAGGTGCCCAAAGGTAGCGGCGCTGGTCTGGCTCACCTGTCCAACAAGGCCATAAGAGCTAATCGATCGTAGCGGACCCTCAACCACTTCCCAGGCAGCACCCAAAAGCGATAGTACTGTTTGGGTTTAGCTTTCTCCTCAATCATCAGTGTGTTTTCTTGGGACTCCTGCAAGGACTCATGATCCAGGTCAAACTGCAGACAGGTTGGGATGGGTTTTAAAAAAGTGCTAACATTGAGGATAAAATACAAGAACAATGAACGCTAACCTCAGGTATTTCCAGAGGCACCCTTCGCACCTGCATGCCCTGTAGGACCACTGGTCTGGGCTGCAGCATGGACAGGACCGGGGCTCCCTCCTGGACCTCTGTTGAGGTGAAGCTTGAGGACTGGGACTGCCTCTCCCTTTCCCTACAAGCAAGAGCTTCAGCTGTCAGCAGTGCTACTTTTCAAAGATGAAAGATTAATTAAAAGCACTGTAACTTACTGAACTGGGTCTTCATAACCTCCTCCAGCAGGTCCAAAAGTGTAAGACCTTTTCACTCCTGATACACACCAGAGAGAATCGTTTAATGCAATTTCTAGCTATTTTTCCCCTGCTCGAATTACTAAAAAGTTAACTATCCTCTCTCTTCCTTCTTAAATGACAGACGTGAGAGCTGCATTGATCTCTTCATTTCACAAAAATAGAAAAGCTGCTTTTATTCAGGGAACGTTAAACTTTATTCCCTGAAAGCAAAAGACGCACCGCTCTCATCAAAAAAGTAGTGCACGGCGCCCTCTGATGTGTCGTCAAAGGTGGAGGCCTCGTGGATGCCGCTGCGGGGGAGCAGCAGTGATGAGGCAAACTGTAAGGCGGACGGGAGGGTGCGAGTCCGCGAGTGGGAGGAGGTCCGAGCCCTTTGTAGGTCTTGGAGGCTAATGTAAGCAGAAAAAAATTGCAGTCTTTAGACCTTTTTACGGTTACACTTAAAAACACACATCAGCAACTTTCTTTAAAAAGTGGGGCTGACCTGGGAGGGGATCCCATGGTGGAAGGAGGAGGTGTAGGGTTGGTCCCAGCATTGTGTCGCCTGCGGATAGCCTGGGTCCTCTTTACACTGCTGACAGAGTCGTGTTTGCCTCCTTCCTCCAGCGCCAGAGCTGCAGAGAACCCAATTGTTATGTTCAGTGGCAGGCAGAACACCAGTGGCTTAGGGCCTATATGTGCTTAAGTGAGACATGGTGAACAACTGTACGGATTCTGGCAGCGTAGCATTCTTCTACTCGGCTAAGTCTGTAAGTGCGCACCTTCATTCAACATGTGCGCTTTGGGTGGAGCGAGCCCTAAAGGTGCCCGTTCCTTGTCAAATCTGGCACTCTGCGTATTCTACCGTCGACTTAAGTATTTTTGTTCTCATGCTCTTCTGACGCAGGAATAAGTACAGCGCCCTAATAAGGTGCACTTGAATTGCATGCAGTCTACACCACACATAATAAAATGATAAAAGAAACTTCAAGAAAACTATCAAACCTATTCTGATCGCTTCAATTGAGAAACCTGAAAACATCCATTTAGGTGAGGATAAAAGGACCACTATCAAAATAGAAACGCACATTGTTGTCTTGTGAGTGTGCCCACAGCGAAAGGGTACCGTGTGTATATATGCCGTGTTTGGGCATCCTGGTACTAACTGATGTTCAAAGCATCTGGACAGTGATAATTGAACTATGTGACTATTAAATACAAAATACATATATTATGTAGCATCTATCTATTGATTTTTTTGAGAGTTAATATCAAAGTGTCACACTCCACCGCACAAGCACACACACAGCTGTCAATGCAAGGCCCTCTGAAGCGTCACGGTTTCACAAACATTTGTACTAAACAGAACTCAAGTCAAACAAAATTTCAACTACGGATTATTATTCCCATCAAGCCAGGAAGAAGAAACTGGTATAGTGTGCATATACACACTATATCACCATGACAACATACATTCAGCTGGAAAGCACTGCTTGGATTGATACGGGCGGTTTAAACATAAAGTGTTATCTTTTTCATGCATTCCAATGACATCAACGAGTGTTGATGGCAAAGCCCGCTTAGTAATGAACTCGCCTTCATTCCAAACTTAAGCACTTTTGCTTGACTTGGGCGTGTACGCAGGTTGGATGTGTGAATACCAATAAGAGAAACGTGCGTAACTTCAAGCGCTAAAAAAAACAGTTAAGCGCAAATAGGAGAACAGGGCCCTTACTGTTCCAAACTCTTCTATGGCGATCGGAAGTGTAATATTTGTTGAAACATGACTTGTCAGTTTTAAAATCTACATTTGGCAATACTGACACCAAAACAACCTGAGGCAATATATAGGTTACATCCGCTCACCTCCTCCCACCGCCCCCTCCTCAGTCAACTCCCCTCCTCGCCAACCCATCTGGTTGCCAGTCCAAGAGCCTCCCAGAGAATCCAACCGAAGATGATGAGGTCCAGGGAAGCTCTCCATGTGGATGGTGCGAGCCTCCAAGTCAGACTTGGACATGGTGAGAGTGCGTGGTGCAGGTGTGGAAGTAGAGGGCATGGTGTGTAGAGTAGAAGGCGGAGCTGTTGCGTTGTTTTGACTTGAACCTGCTCCGTCCATACTGAGCACCCTGGCGTGAGTCTTAGCGCTGGCTGTGCTCGACGAGCGCTGAGCAGCACGAGAATATGAAGGGCCACCGGGTTCGGCTAAATCCTCTTCCAGCGGAGTGGGCAGCTGAGCGGCCGCGGGCAGTGGTAATGCGGGCCCGGCATTAACGAGATCTGGGGAGTAGCAGGAGGTGGAGGAGCTGGAGTCGTCTTCATCTGAGCTGTAGTGGCGCTGAGAGCCCAGACTGGATGCTGCGCTCATGTCGCTGCCATCGTCCTCGTCACTGGAATCCTCGAAGAGACTTTCACTGTAAGCCTTGGCGCCGAGCCGGTTGCGCACAGGGATGTAATCTCTGTGCTGTCTATGATTGTGGTGACGCCTGTAAGAACCACAGTCAAAACTACTACTTCCTGCGCCGGCTCGCCTTCGAGGAGCTTTCCGCCGGCCTGGCCTGTGGCCAACATTACTGCCACTGGCCTGCAGTAGCTTCAAGTCTTTGGGCCGCACAACCTGCTGGGCAGACTGATCTGACACCAGGAAGGGGGTGGAGGAAATGGGCAGAGCGGGCTCGGAGCACACTGAACCCAGAGCCAGCCCTGAGGGCACAGAAGTAGCTTGCCTAGGTGGAGGTAGGGGGGGAACAGAGACGGTTCTGTCTAAGTCACAAACGTCAGAGTGACCGCTACTCGAAGGGGAAGAGTTGTGGAAAATGGGGTCTTGTGGGATGTCAGAGGGTGCAGGCGGTAAATCGTCTCCTTCAACAAGTGTCCTGTCGAGGGCCTGGCTGGGGGAGACATCTTTGGAAGGTGAGCGTAGCAGCACACTGTCAGACAGGTTATCTGTGTCACTGCCATCCTGTCCTGCTGGGATATCTGCATTTTTGGGGACATTATCCCCCGCTGCCAGCGTCGACGTCTGTCCATCCGGGGGCTTGGGTTGGCTGAAAGATGGGCTTTCAAGCTGAGTGGAATCCGTCTTTTCACTGCGGTAGCTGCTTACGGTGCTCAGCGTCTCACGGTCAGTAGTGGCTCCACCTCCACTGAAGCAGCTGTCTGTAGATCCAGCAGCCAGAGCCACCCCACTGCGGCAACCTGGGTGCTCAGTCCCAGGCACAAAGACCACAGGATCAAGACCCAAACCCAAAAGATTTTCACTCAGCTCCTCACTTAAGCTACTCTTTATAAGAGGACTAAGGGGGGTTTCCCCTAGACTCTCAGACTCAGCAGAGGGGCTGAGGGGAGAATATGCTAACCCATTGTCCTTGGAAATTTTTTGAGGCGCCTCCACCTCCTGCAATGCTTCTTTATCGCCTCCGTCTTCTTGACTGGAAGGTGAAGGGGGTACAGACAGATATTCTCCTGGATCTCCAAATCCGGAAGCCATTCCGGAGAGTCCCATTAGACCTGGGAAGTTACCTCCCAGGGCAGCAGCAATGCAAGACTGGACCATGCTCGGAGCCCCTGACAGAGAAATAGACCAAAATCAGATAAAAAAGCAAGCTTTGTGCATTAATTTGGTTTTAGAGCAGCTTTATGTCCATGTAATATTAACAACATTAAGCACAAATCAAATGAAGACGGATTGTGACTAAAAAAGGAGACTTACTGATGGTGTCCTGAGAACTTTGCCGCAGCATCTCGCGATGAGTGGAGGTAACGATCACGTTATTGCTTCCCTGTTCTCGCAATAACTCTTTCATATCTAAAGAGAACAAACATGGTTTAACTAAAGTGCAAAACATATAATATTACTTAAGGTATCCGTGAAAGGAAGAACACTGACCCTTTGTTCCCCCTGAATCCTCAAGCTGGGGTAAGAACTCCTGGACAGTAATAAAAATGCACAAAAAGCGACATTTTGCGTAAATGATCAGTTCAAGAGGTGAAGTTCGAGGCAAACAGCTTTGGACGACATTGCTCACCGACACCTGGTTGAGTCCAAACAACGAGTGCTGAGAGCTGCACCGCACAGGAGGCGTAGAGTTGACCTTCCGAAACACCGTCATCTCCACACCAGCATGGATATCCCTGTGAGGAAGACACACAAATGAAAACAAGGCCATCATTGGTAATGCTAATTACACTTTTGTCTAAAAGCACACGGTCCTCACCTGGGTTGACTCCCATCATTCGCGCCATAACCTTCGTCCCCTTCTTCTGTCCTTGGAGCGTCGGCAGAGAGCGAGGCCTGCTTCTTCTCAATAATCTCCCCGAGGTCGAACATGGCGTGAAGACGGTAGTTGACCACTTTGACAGCGGTAAAAAATACGGCCACTGCGGCAGAGTACAAGCCTGCTACCACCAAGCTGGCGGGAAGAGCCTGTGGAGGAGTAAAAGAACATTACATCAACAAAACAAAAATGTCTGTCGCATGTACACGTCTTATGTAACACTAGTATATGTTTTAGGGGTGCGACGATTCGTCAACAAATTTCGATAAAAAATGTGTCCTTGATAATAGTCAGTGATGTCATCGATCATGCGGGAGTCAGTGCGACCGGTGACCGGCAGCAACGGGAAGAGAGAGGCCACTGGTAACAACACAGCGGGTGAAAACATGGAAAGTATGGAAACATTTCACCATAAAATTACCAAAAACATTTGCTCAATTTGCAAAAGGGAACTTGCTTGTCATGGCAGTACGACTGTGCATTTAAAGCGGAAACTTGTCAGATATTTGGAGGATGAGGTGTCCGACTGTCCTCAGTCAGGTAGTTAGCTGATTAGCCAACAACAGAGAGACAAAGTTGTGTAAAAAATAGATTTAACTATTATTTTAACAAAAGTTAGATAGACCTCCAAGGTTTCTCATTGTATCCCATTGGGTTGAGTTTTTTCTTGCCTTGATGTGGGATCTGAGCCGAGGATGTCGTTGTGGCTTGTGCAGCCCTTTGAGACACTTGTGATTAAGGGTTGTATAAATAAACTTTTATTGATTGATAGATTTGGTGTTGTATGTATTGCTGTTTTTTTAATGTTCTTTGTTTACATACAAATGTATACTTTGTTTTTGTTAGCACTTTGACTGTCATTGCTTTATATGGACAACAGTGTGATAGTATTATTTTGTAAAAGCCTAATGAGTATCACATTTACACTATAAAGAGATATTTCTGCAAGAAGTTAATCTTTATTGTTAGTGTGCACATGCCTAAAATATCTCAAGCTGAATATAAAAATTGATGGCTAAATTAGAGACACTAAATAGATGTATACTTTGTAATCAGATAAGACAACTAATTGTCAATGACTTGTCGATTACCAAGTTAATCGTTGGTTTTCTTCCTTTTGGCTTTTTGTATTTTTTATATTATATTCATTTTTAATGGTATCAGTAATGGCAAAAAGGATAAATATGACAATGGGGATAGAGAACTGAAAATGCAATTTATTACAACAGATGTATTTGTCCTGGCTGCTCAGTACAAGGTGCCAACAGTCAGCTAAAAACAGACGTTGATAGTTAAAGCGTGTATGTATGCACTCTAAATGCTACACTTCCTACAGCAGGTAAGGGAGTATGTTTCAAATAAAAAAAAAATACATTTTTCAACATTATGAGAGCCCTCTAGACATTAAATTACTCTTTAGTCAATGTTACACTCTTTTAATCCAATATAATAACGCTGCCTGAGGCTGAGCCAATCAGTGACCAAAATAATGAAGAGTGTGCTCTAATTGGTTTGATCTCATCGAGTGGCCAACACTACTGTAGCATTAATATTTGTAGAATATGCTTTTTTTTTTACCCGTGATGTGGTGAAGCCGCAAAATTGGACTGTACTGCAGACAATTGCATATGTTTTAACTTTATTATCTGATAATGTAACAATTATTATACTAACATATATTCCAAACAATTTTTGTCAGAATCACTATAAATACCGTATTTTTCGGACCTTAGGGCGCATTGGATTATAAGGCGCATTAAAGGGGTCATATTATATTTTTTTCCCTACATTTAAAAAACTTCCTTGTGGTCTACATAACATGCAATGGTGGTTCAAATTATTGCATACATTATGTTTTACAGACCAGACCGTCTTCAAGCCGCTTTCTGACCGTATCTTCAGAACGCGGCATTTTGTGAGCGCTCTTATATACGTGGCTCTACTTCGAATGCATCTTCTCCCTGTCATCTTTATTTTACCGTAGTTTTTAGCGCTTCCATAGCAAGTCTACTGACGGATATAAGTAAGAACTGTGCACTACTTTATATTAGAAATGGCAACAGCGTAGAATGTATGTCCCATAACAAGCGGATAGAGGAAAAAAAGGAGCTTATTGACTACAGGGCAGACTGCGATGGCGGAAGCGCACAAACTCTCGGGACTTATGGAGATCCCAAATACACAAGGATGTCATTATGGCCTGTGCAGCCCTTTGAGACATTTGTGATGAAGGGCTATATAAGTAAACTTTGATTGATTGATTGATAACAGCAGGTACCAATAGGTAAGAAAGAACTCCAGATAATATGTCTCCTAATAGGTGCCATTTTGGGGTCCATATACTGTACACACACCATAATAGTACCTCTGACTATGGGTAGGCATAATGCTTCGCGTTCTATCAAGCAGTGCGGCTTTATAGCTTACAAAAGTCGCACTAAAAAATGTTGTCAGATTTTTGAGTACCGTGTGTAATGTTCTATATTCTCAAGGAAACTGCTGCTTGCTTGCGGGTACTTGCTACTAGAGGTGGGAATCTTTGGGCATCTCACGATTCTATTATGATTACGATTCAGGAGCTGCGATTTGATTAAAAATCGATTATTGATGCATCATTAATTTATGTATATTGATGCGGTTTTACATTTATTTTCATTTCACTGAATAAGCGTTTCAACACATGCAACATTTTTAAAAACAGTGCATTTCTAATAAAAAACAGTTAAATTAATTCCCATTACATTTATTATCCATCCATCCATTTTCTACCGCTTGTAACTGTTGGGGTCCCGAGGGGTGCTGGAGTCTATGTTACATTAAATGTGTGCAAAACTGGCATAAGTGCCCTATAATAAAGGAGCTGGTCAGATCTCTCAGTGAGGTGGCTCGCTTCAGTCAGCCAAATTTTAGAAACGGTCTGCATTACATTATTTACAATAAATACATCGATTATTGACGTTTACTAAACGATTTTATAATCGTCCATGTCCAAATTGCAAATAATCTACAAATCGATTATTTCCGCCACCTCCACTTGCTACCGTCATTTATTGAACAGGCGTCAGTCATCCTGCAGTACACACATATCTCTTATGTGTGTCTGCCAACTACTGGTCACATTTATCATGAAACCATGTACCAAAAAAATTGCTTCGAGGCCGGTAAACACAGCCGGGATTAGTATGTACATTACAATCAGGGTGTCCCCAGATTGCCAAGATACCTGTTGGGCTGTGGGCTCGGGTAGCGGTGCGGTCAATATGACGTCATCACATTTTTTACTATGATACATTTATTGTCTTTAAAAAGGCTAACCAATTCATGCATACATTTAAACAAATATGTTATTATTAATTATACTATTAACATATATATTTATTTTAATATAATATGGTTTTGCTCTATTTTTCAATTATTGTTACTTATTGTACAAATGTATTTAGTTTTTTTTCTTTTCTAGAGATTTCTCCAATCCTTCTAGTCACTCTTTCTTTATTAAAACAACTAGCAACAAATCTAGCATCTATTTCTAGTGGTTTTGTAAACTGTACTCGTCACAACGAAAAGCGAGCTGCAGAGAGCCTGACGTCACACTTGCTTTGTGCTGCTGGGAGATTTTGTCTCCTAAAAAATGTTTTGAAGACCGCTGTCTGCAGGTATATTTCGGATATATTAAAGTATGTCCACATTGCGGACATGTTACCTCCGATCCAGGCGAGCCCACGCGTATGGCTTACAATACGCCATCGCAACATCAGGTTTTGGCAGCGCTGTTCCGGTGAGCAAAGTATATATTTTTTCGGCGGCCAAATTTTTGGTTCATCACTAGTCAATAATGCGCAAATAATAAACCATATATATCCATTCATACTGTAACTACTTGCTGGTGTTAATGTGTATGTTAGTGTGTTATGATGACCATTTTCCCCATGGTCTGCGAACACACCGTGTCAGCGTAAATTAAAGTGCCATTTCTATTATACCGTATTTTTCGGACTATAAGTCGCAGTTTTTTTTCCATAGTTTGGCCGGGGGTGCGACTTATACTCAGGAGCGACTTATGTGTGAAATTATTAACACATTACCGCAAAATATCAAATAATATTATTTAGCTCATTCAAGTAAGTGACTAGATGTATAAGATTTAATCGGATTTAGCGATTAGGAGTGACAGATTGTTTGGTAAACGTATAGCATGTTCTATAGGTTATAGTTATTTGAATGACTCTTACCATAATATGTTATGTTAACATACCAGGCACGTTCTCAATTGGTTATTTATGCGTCATATAACGTACACTTATTCAGCCTGTTGTTCACTATTCTTTATTTATTTTAAATTGCCTTTCAAATGTCTATTCTTGGTGTTGGGTTTTATCAAATAAATTTCCCCCAAAAAGCGACTTATACTCCAGTGCGACTTACATATGTTTTTTTCCTTCTTTATTATGCATTTTCGGCTGGTGCGATTTATACTCCGGAGCGACTTATACTCCGAAAAATACGGTAAAGAGTATTTTTTTACTAGAAATGGCAACAGCAAAGGATTTTACCATTCATGTGCATGTATGAACCAGGCTGCTCCACACCAAGATTATAGAGAAAAATAAGGAATTTAGTGACTACAACTTTGGAATTTACAACTGGATAAAAAATGGCAGACTTGCGCAAAGCTCTTTGGGTAAACCTTACCAAATATGGAGATATTATGGAAGTATTATTGTATCTTATTGTACACAGCAGACGTGTCATAAAAGTCATGTGTAAATAAGACAGCCAATAGATGGATCCTGCTTCTTGCAGATCATAGATATGCATGCACAGATTGTATTACACCAGACATGGGCAAATTAAGGCACTTCTGAATGCGCGTGCACAAGTTCTATCACAACATGAACTTAAAAAAGTTGAAAAACTTATTCGGGTGTTACCATTTAGTGGTCAATTGTACGGAATATGTACTGTACAGTGCAATCTACTAATAAAAGTTTCAATCATTCAAAAAAAAAACAAGTCACAAATCTGGACGCGCTGGCTAAAATCTTACACGGCAGAAGTGTCACAAAAGTCACATGTAAGTAAACAGCCTATCGAGGGTTCTTTTTGATTAGGGACAGAGACAACTTAAAACACATGTATGCGGATCTGAATACACACACTGGGATTGATATACAGAATTGGATTACACGAGCACAGGTAATACACGTTCGCAAGTAATTTTGCTACAATAATACTTCCATAGATATCCTCTGATGTAACTAAGGCAAAATACATCACTGAAGTCTCAATTTCAGACGGCTCATTTGGAGCAAGTTTGAAAGAAGGCAAGATTGTTTTATAAATATCTCCGCCATGCCTCAATGGTTTGATTTCAAGTTTTCTTGATTTACTGGGATCTCAAATACACAAAAACAGGTATCAACAGGTAAGAAAAATTGCTTTAGCATAATAGGAATCTCACCATGTACAGCAGAAAGGGGAAAGCCAAAAGAAATATCCACAGGTAGAGATGGAAGCAGTTGGAGAAGGTGCTCTGATGAGGGTCCACATACCACCCCCCGGTAAGCGAGGCCCACACGCCCTGTCGTAATATCTGAAGTGCTTGGGAGCCCATCTCTCCTCCTTCAGGGGAACCCCACAGCTGAAATAGTCGCTCCAACACTGTCGCTGACAAAACTGTGGAGTTGGATCCACAGTGTCTTGAGTCTATGATGGCAGTTCCATTGGTGATGGCAGATCAAGCGGGACTGTCTCATGGGGGACGAGAGTTCTGTGTCCCGAGTGTGTGTGCGCTTCAGTAAAGGTCAGGAGTCTTTGCACATCCTGGCACTTGCGTGTGCTCCCTCCCTGCACAGACGATGCCACGCTCTGGCTTAATCCTTGACGGGTAATCAGGTGAGAGACTTTGTGGTACATTGGCAACCCTTGGAGTGTGTGAGAAAACACTCATCTGTAAAAGACAGAGCAGAACACAAGTATTATACATTTTGGGCAGGGCAACATTGGGTTCATAGTAAACTTTTGATTTGAGGGAAGACCTTGAATAGGTTTGAGCAAAGCACTAAGATACCTTATAAGTACACACTTGTCCATGCTTAACATCCATTCATCCATTTTCTACTGCTTGTCCCTTGTGGGGTCGCGGGGGGTGCTGGAGCCTATCTCAGCTGCATTCGGGCGGAAGGTGGGGTACACCCTGGACAAGTGGCCACCTCATCACAGGGCCAACACAGATAGACAGACAACATTCACACTCACATTCACACGCTAATCCAATCCACTTTATTGATTAAACAACACAAATTTAGTGTTGCCAATCAACCTATCCCCAGGTGCATGTTTTTGGAGGTGGGAGGAAGCCGGAGTACCCGTAGGGAACCTACGCAGTCACGGGGAGAACATGCAAACTCCACACAGAAAGATCCCGAGCCCAGGATTGAACTCAGGACTACTCATGACCTTCGTATTGTGAGGCACATGCACTAACCCCTCCATGCTTAACATCTACACCAAAAATCACAAAAATCAGGGGCGGAGAGACATAAAGATCTTCTCAAGGCCGCTATGTGAATATCTAAGGCAAAATAAATAGATTTTTAGTTCCTACAGCAAAAAAGTAATAGTAGTCTGGTCTAAGCAGAAACAAGGTTCCCTACTTTCAATTAAAATTATTTTCTATGACAAACTGGAGTCGCAGTGTTCAATTGGACAATTCCCAACTCAACTTTAGCGTCTCTCTTACTTTCCATCCTGCACTTCCTTTCAAAATATTTCTATATTTACATTAAATCACTGAAAAATAAGTTCCATGGTTACCATATGTTACACTCGCGAATCAATACAAGCAACACTTTCCAACTTAAAGTTGCTAGTTTTGTCTTAAGTCTAACGGAGCCAAATCTACCAACAAAGTCAATTGGAAACACAAAAGTGGCACATAAAGGGGTGTTGCACAGAGTACAAGCAGAAAAGTGCTATGCCTTAATGTTGCACAGAAAGGGAATTTTAGCCTGTTTGCATTCCCTCCCAAGACAGTAGGAAAATACTTTTTACAGCTTCTACACGTTTTCCCTGATTAGTCAATTATTTTTCAGGTGTTGTATGTTTTTCAGGACGGATGGGAACCCTAAGAAAATGCCTCCAAACATCCTGCAGAAAAAGTGTTTTTTAGGGAGTACTGTATTACATTCTCGAAGGGAAGGTTCACTTGGCTGCACTGGGACAAACCCTGAATGAAGCTCTAACAGCATATGGTGAATACAAATTAGTGTCTGGCACCATACATATGCAATCATGTGTGCCTTTTTTTATCCTGTAAAGCACTTAGTGAGCTTTCTCTGTTAAAAGTGCGATATAAATACATGTTACTTACTATTCTAATGAAATCAAATACAAGTATCAGAAATAGTGCATTATGGGAAGCAGTTGTTCTGTATACATATTTAACTAAAATCAAAGACATGCACCTGGGGATAGGCTGATTGGCAACACTAAATTGGTCCTAGTGTGCGAATGCTTGTCTGTCTATCTGTGTTGGCCCTGCGATGTGTTGCGACTTCTGCCTGAGTTCAGCTGGGATAGGCTCCAGCCCCCCCACGATCTCGAGAGGGGTAAACATTAGAAAATGGATGAATGGATAGTCCAACATTTATTTAAGTTTCAATTCCAGGTTGCTTGCATTCAGCAGTCCTCTCTCTCAACTTCCCTCTTGTTTTTTTTTTTAGTTTTACGACAAACTTATTTTTACACTTGCATTGAAGTTCAGAATACCAAAGGCATTTTATGCATTAAGTTTTAATGCGAAGCGGCTCGCTTTTTCTTTACTCAAATAAAAAAGGGAAGACATAACAAATTAAAGGACCACAATATTAGGGACATATAACTGAGCATAACCTGCGCAGATCGGTAGGTTGTGAGTTCAAACCCCGGCCGAGTCATACCAAAGACTATAAAAATGGGATTCATTACATCCCTGCTTGGCACTCAGCATCAAGGGTTGGAATTGGGGGTTCCATCTATCCATTTTCTACCGCTTGTCCCTTTCGGGGTCGCGGAAGGGTGCTGGAGCCTATCTCAGCTGCATTTGAGCGGAAGGCGGGGTAATAATAAATAACAATAATGGATTAGATTTTATATCGTGCTTTTCTATTATTAGATACTCAAAGCGCTCACAGAGAAGTGGGAACCCATCATTCATTCACACCTGGTGGTGGTAAGCTACATTTGTAGCCACAGCTGCCCTGGGGTAGACTGACGGAAGCGAGACTGCCAGTTTGTGCCTACGGCCCCTCCGACCACCACCTATCATTCACACCTCACTCCTACCCACTTCTCCAAAGTGGGCTGGCTCAGGGTGGAGGACAAAGTAAAACAACTTGCACTGAGCCTAGTCTATAAAATCCGCTACACCTCCCTGATACCGAAGTACATGTCAAACTACTTCCTTAACGTAAATGACCGCCATAACCACAACACCAGGGGAAGCTCCACTAACCACGTTAAACCCAGATTCTGATCTAACAAATGTCTTAACTCATTCTCTTTCTATGCCACATTAATGTGGAACGCGCTCCCAACAGGTGTAAAATAAAGGGCATCTCTATCCTCCTTCAAAGCCGCAATAAAAGTACACCTCCAGGCAACTTCAACCCTAAACTAACACCATCCCCGGATTGTAAATAATCAAATGTAGATACTTTTTCTTATACTTTCTGATCTCTCTCTATGTCCACTACTTGCTGTACATATCCTACCAAGTCAGACCTACACGGTTTCAATGTCCATTTCTCTGTACTCAATTGTTGATGACTGAAGTGATGATAACAACCAAACCTAACCCCCCGCACCCCCCTCCACATCCCACACCCCGGATTGTAAATAATTAAATGTACATAGTCTGATGATTATCTTGTGTGATGACTGTATTATGATGATAGTATATATCTGATAGTATATATCTGTATCATGAATCAATTTAAGTGGACCCCGACTTAAACAAGTTGAAAAACTTATGCGGGTGTTACCGTTTGGTGGTCAATTGTACGGAATATGTACTTCACTGTGCAATCTACTAATAAAAGTTTCAATCAATCAATCATTCATTCACCAGTGTGAGCGGCACCGGGGGCAAGGGTGAAGTGTCCTGCCCAAGGACACAACGGCCGCTCTACCCACTACGCCATACACCCTGGACAAGTTGCCACCTCATCGCAGGGCCGGAATTGGGGGTTAAATCCCCAAAAATTATTACCGAGCGTGGCCATCGCTGCTGCTCACTGCTCCCCTCACCTACCAGGGGGTGGAACAAGGAGATGGGTCAAATGCAGAGGGTAATTTCACCACACCTAGCGTGTGTGTGTATTTTTTTTTATATATATATATCTCAGGGTAGTACCACACCACTGCCAATTACTATAGTATATAAGATTATGCACACTTTCCTTTCTCATCTCAAATGATGCAATGTGGTTTATGTTTGAAGGCCTGTTATGGTAGATGACATTTTTCCAACAAGCATTAGCAGGCTAACAGACAAGTTGGCCTAGCTTGTGACTAATGCATGTTGTGATCGAGGAAAAGCTGCAGTCGATCGAAGCAACAACACTTGCAGTAATGTCGGTGTGTGTGTGTGTCTGTGTAGACGTGGTCGATAGTTGCAGAAAACGCACCGGCTGACACGCAGAGTTATCATTAGATGGCTTAAAAGGGCAGGAAGGTAGATGGCAGGCTAATGCTAGGCCTGCTGTAGCCACTCACTGTCAAGATCGTTAGCTGGCTGAACAAGAAGTAAAAATATGACAAACACTTAGTCGTTGCATTTGTTCAGCGTTAGCGTGGGATTGTGTTGAGTAATTGTACTCACGTTGAGACCCCAGAAGGGCGATCAGTTAGCTGTAGCCGTGCAGCTTTGCCTCATATCCTTCTTCCGCATCAGTCCTTGCAAGAATCTCAGAGCTTTCCTTGCCAGGATGCTAGCAGGCGCTAAAAGGAAGAAGATGTAGCCGGACTTTCCCCCCTTTCTCACTGACGGAGGGCTAACTTCTCATTTCCCCAAAAGGGTCTTCTTTGACATTTCAGGCGGACAGGCGTGCTTCGTTAACGGGAGTCCCCACTCATGGTGGCCGTCTTCGGTGCGACTGTGCCGGACAAATGTTTCCAGAAAGCGGCGCTAACTATGGAAGCTAATGCTACTGGTAGCCAACAACTAGTTGGCTCTCACGCGCACGCACGCGCGCGTGCTCAAGTGAGTGTTCCGCGAGATATTCCCATGGCGCTGATTGGACGCGCCGGGTGACGTCACAGGGCGGGGCTCCACCCCTCACATTTTTAAAAGGGACCAGCATGACAGGTTGATTTATGGACCGTCACTTCAGTTGAGACATGGTGAGACAATGTTTTTAGTAATGATACAAAAATAACATAAACTTGATTTTTTATTTTTTATTTTATTTTATTTTGACTATAAAAGTGGGTGACATTGTTATCACAAGGAAAGATTAGGTCACCTACCTAGGTTCCATTCTAGAGGCTAATCTTTCTTGTGATAAAATGGCAACCAAAGTAATCAAAAAGGTCAACCAACGAACGAGATTTCTCTACAGAATCTCCTCTCTGGTCAACAAAAGCACCATGAAGATTCTAGCGGGAACTCTCGTTCAACCCTTTTTCGATTACGCATGCACCTCCTGGTACCCTAGCCCAGTGGTTCTCAACCTTTTTTCAGTGATGTACCCCCTGTGAACATTTTTTTAATTCAAGTACCCCCTAATCAGAGCAAAGCATTTTTGGTTGAAAAAAAGAGATAAAGAAGTAAAATACAGCACTATGTCATCAGTTTCTGATTTATTAAATTGTATAACAGTGCAAAATATTGCTCATTTGTTGTGGTCTTTCTTGAACTATTTGGAAAAAAAGATATAAAAATAACTAAAAACTTGTTGAAAAATAAACAAGTGATTCAATTATAAATAAATATTTCTACACATAGAAATAATCATCGACTTAAAGTGCCCTCTTTGGGGATTGTAATAGAGATCCATCTGGATTCATGAACTTAATTATATACATTTCTTTACAAAAAAAGAAATCTTTAACATCAATATTTATGGAACATGTCCACAAAAATCTAGCTGTCAACATTGAATATTGCATCGTTGCATTTCTTTCACAGGTCTTTTTGACAGACATTTGAAAAAAATCTCACATACCCCTTGGCATACCTTCAAGTACCCCCAGGGGTACGTGTACCCCCATTTGAGAACCACTGCCCTAGCACCTCCAAAACCCTCAAATCTAAACTCCAAACATCCCAGAACAAGCTAGTCAGGTTACTTCTAGACCTCCACCCCAGATCACACCTCACTCCTACCCACTTCTCCAAAGTGGGATGGCTCAGGGTGGAGGACAGAGTAAAACAACTTGCACTGAGCCTAGTCTATAAAATCCGCTACACCTCCCTGATACCGAAGTACATGTCAAACTACTTCCTTAACGTAAATGACCGCCATAACCACAACACCAGGGGGAGCTCCACTAACCACGTTAAACCCAGATTCCGAACTAACAAAGGTCTTAACTCATTCTCTTTCTATGCCACATCAATGTGGAATGCACTCCCAACAGGTGTAAAAGAAAGGGCATCTCTATCCTCCTTCAAAACCGCACTAAAACAACACCTCCAGGCAACTACAACCTTAAACTAACACCCTCCCTTCCATAATACCTCTTCAGATTGTAAATAATCAAATGTAAACAATCAAACAATCAAATGTAGACACTTTTTCTTATACTTTCTGATCTCTCTCTCTATGTCCACTACTTGCTATACATATCCTACCAAGTCAGTCCTACACGGTTTCAATATCCATTTCTCTGATGATGCAATTGTTGATGCTGGTTGTTGATGACTGAAGTGTTGATACCAACCAAACCTAACCCCCTCCCTTCCATAATACCTCTTCGGATTGTAAATAATCAAATGTAAACAATCAAACAATCAAATGTAGACACTTTTTCTTATACTTTCTGATCTCTCTCTCTATGTCCACTACTTGCTATACATATCCTACCAAGTCAGTCCTACACTGTTTCAATATCCATTTCTCTGATGATGAAATTGTTGATGCTGGTTGTTGATGACTGAAGTGTTGATACCAAACAAACCTAACCCCCCCCCCCCCCCCTCCATATAAATAATGTAAATAATTCAATGTATATACTCTGATGATTATCTTGTGTGATGACTGTATTATGATGTTAGTATATATTTGATAGTATTTGATAGTATATATCTGTATCATGAATCAATTTAAGTGGACTCGGACTTAAACAAGTTGAAAAACTTATTCGGGTGTTACCATTTAGTGGTCAATTGTACGGAATATGTACTTCACTGTGCAATCTACTAATAAAAGTTTCAATCAATCAATCAATCAATTCGATTGAACAAAACAATTTATTTGTATGCTTCCTCCCACCGCCAAAAACATGTACTTAGGGCAGTGGTTCTTAACCTTGTTGGAGGTACCGAACCCCACCAGTTTCATATGCACATTCACCGAACCCTTCTTTAGTGAAAAACAAATGTATTTATTTTTTAAAATTCAAGACAAAGTTATATGTTTTTGGTAACACTTTAGTATGGGGAAAATATTTTAAGTAACAAAGACTTAATTTAGAGTTATTTGGACACTAGGGGAACGGATTCTAAGTAATGAAGACACTAATTTAGAGTTATTTGGTTAGGGTTAGGGTTATAATAAGCCATGCCGAATAAGGCATTAATAAGTACTTAATAATGACTAGTTAAGAGCCAATATGTTACTAATTTGCATGTTAATAAGCAACTAATTAATGGTGAATATGTTCCCCATATTAAGTGTTACCATGTTTTTTTACTGGTGCATACAATGAACCGTGCATGAACATCACCTTGTTTAAACAACAAAACCAACACAGTGCATAAACTCACAACAAATTACAAACCTGCAAACCAGTCAGATGTTGCCGTATCCGTAATACGCAGATAGGGAAAAGTTTGTATTTACACGATGAGTCGGGTGTGTTTTGACCTCCGCCGAACCCCTGAGGCCAACTCACCGAACCCATAGGGTTCGATCGAACCCAGGTTAAGAACCACTGACCTGGGGATAGGTTGATTGGCAACACAAAATTGGCCCTAGTGTGTGAATGTGAGTGTGAATGTTGTCTGTCTATCTGTGTTGGCCCTGCGATGAGGTGGCGACTTGTCCAGGGTGTACCCCGCCTTCCGCCCGAATGCAGCTAAAATAGGCTCCAGCACCCCCCGCGACCCCAAAAAAAAGGGACAAGTGGTAGAAAATGGATGGATGGATGGATATATATTGTATATATGTTTACCAAGAATTGATTAACGTGGACCCCGACTTAAACAAGTTTAAAAACTTATTCGGGTGTTACCATTTAGTGGTCAATTGTACAGAATATGTACTGTACTGTGCAATCTACTAATAATAGTTTCAATCAATCAATCAATCATATTTTAACAATATAAATATTCGTTTGGCTATATATGTATATGTTGTGCTTCCTACTGTATGTTGGTAAAATAACAACAATTGCATTTTATTTACTTATTAATGTTTTAGATATTTAATTTAATATAAAAATAGGGATAGGTTGATTGGCAACACTAAAATTGGCCCTAGTGTGTGAATGTGAGTGTGAATGTTGTCTGTCTATCTGTGTTGGCCCTGTGATGAGATGGCGACTTGTCCAGGGTGTAGCCCGCCTTCCGCCCGAATGCAGCTGAGATAGGCTCCAGCACCCTCCGCGACCCCAAAAGGGATAAGCGGTAGAAAATGGATGGATGGATGAAAATAGGTTTACTAATATGGCCCCTCCCACGTTGCGAGGAAAACTTTTTAAAAATACAGACAGCCATCAGACTGTATAATGCATATGTTCCTTTTTGACTGTACTTGAATGTATAGATAGATAGATAGTACTTTATTGATTCCTTCAATAAAGTACTATCTATATATCTATACATTCAAGTACAGTCAAAATATAATAGACTGTATTTATATTATTCACACGTGAATAATGCCGTATAATAGACTGTATTTATATTATTCATATTTAAAAAAAATACCCAAGTGTTTATTGTTTATTGTGAGCGAACTGTGGTGCTGAATTTCCCCCAGGGATCAATAAAGTACTTTCTATTCTATTCTAAAAATATTTAATTGAACATTATTTAATTATTGCTTTTGTATTTAATTTATTATTTTTTTATTGATGTGGCTGCAGTTTATTATTTTTGCTTTTCTCATGTTGCTGAGAAAAAAATTGTAATACAATAAAACATATTTAATGTAACAAAATTTAATTATTCATTAATGTGGCTGCAGTTCTTTGCTCCTTTGATACTGCAAAAATAACTCAAATTAAATGTTATTATAATTATTGATTTATTATTCAATATTTAATTTGATTTAACAACATGTTTATTGGCTGGAATTTGATATGTTGCTTTCCCATGTTGCTAAAAGAACCAAAATATTAGGAACTTTCCTCATGGACATGCTTAACACTGCAATCTAAAAAACTAAATAAAAATGCAAATATCAACAACAAAATTAGCATGAATTCAAAATGTGGGAAAATGCTATGGCTTGACTGGAAAATATAAATTATTGGCCCATGACCCCTTGACCTTTGACCACGCTCAATAAGAACCAAGTCATGGTAGTATTACAATTTGTATATTATTTACTTTTTTTTAAATCCATATTATTTATGTCTAACTTGATATTCATTTATTGGGTTTGTAGTTAATTACAAAGAGGATTAAAACAATCATAATGTAATACAGTGAATCATTTGGTTTAGTGAGCAAATTCTTTCACTCTTATTTTTTTTGTCAAAATATGCACTCCTGATATGTAACCTAAGACATTTTTTGTGTGTAATTATTTTATTAAATGTCTCCATTAAAAAAATATATCTTACGACTCAATGCCCTCTACGAAACACTACAAAAAAAAACTTTAGGTTGTTTCGCCTAATCCTCACCAAATTTGGTACACATCAATGAAAAATATATTATTTGAAAAAAAGCTAAATATGTTTTAGGTAAGACAAACAAGTCAACAAAAATAAGAAACAGCTCTTTTAAAAAAAAAAAACCCAACTAGTTTCTTTGTGGATGTAATAAGATGTCTTTGATTCTCCACTTCTTTGTCTTCTCAGCAGGGGGTAGTCCAACAACACAAAATCGATCACTGCTGCTGAGCACAAAGATGCATTTTTTTCACCCCCTCAAAAGCATGCAGACTTCCATCAAGAGGTAAGAAGACAGCACCAATTAACTATCTCTCCACTTTTGAGTGTTTAGATGTTTTCCCTCATGCTCTGTGTAATGTAAATCATCTTGTGCATGATTCATAAACTCCACTTATAACATATTAACGGGCAATATTGTATCATATGCTCTTTGTAAATGACTCACTGTGAAAATGCAGAGTGTAGCCACCATATTTCATACAATATATTCCAATTAAAAAAGGATTTCAAAAGGCTTTGTTCCTGTAATGCATGCAGCTTTACTTTTTCCACTCTTCAATCTAAAAGTGTTTTGTGCTTGTGCTAAAGAAAATAAAAACTAAGCCTTCGCCACAGCATTTCAATTTAGTGTCAATATTGGACATTACAGCATAAACAAGCCAGACTGAGGCGTGGCCTGCAGGAGAGGAGAGCAGGAGGAAAAGAGAGGAAGAGAGGGTGATGATGATGGTGATGATGATGATGATGAAACCCAAGTGCAAGAGACATGTGTGAACGGTATCATGACCTGCAACTTGTGTGTGAAGATGTTCTTCTGTGTTTAATGTCTCTCTGCAGGTAAACAGTGAGCAAGACCAATATAGTGTGAGTTTATGCAATGTACTTTTGTTCCGCCTGTGAAGAAGTAGTGTATAACCTCATGATGTACTGTGTTGTATGAGCATGATTTATGTTTTAATTAAATCTGCAATTGCTTTACTTATTTCCACCATAAATCACCTATTTTAGTTCTTTCAAGACCAATGCATACTTTAACATATCCACATTTCATTAAATTATCATTACTTAATTAGTTACTACTAGTCTACTGCATATTCAGTCGGTCTGATTATTACTATTTTTAATGTATTTTATTTATGGCTGTCAAATTTAATGAGCTAGTGAAATGTGGTTAATTACTAAATAATGCTTGCATTAATCATGTACCAACACAGATTAATCAACCAATTAATTTTCTATATATTTCTTCAAAATACACCCCAATGCGACTTAAGATAATACCGTTAAGAAATGTTGACAGATACATTTTCAACGGTTTACGAAAATGTATCTGTCAACATTTCTTTATTTTTCTGTATGACATTCTGACAATAAATTGCATTTGTGACTACATATTGAGGTCTTTTTAAAAAAAGTATATTTAAATTATGCAAGCAAGTAATTCACATTGATGATAAAGTGAAGTGAAGTGAAGTGAATTACATTTATATAGCGCTTTTTCTCAAGTGACTCAAAGCGCTTTACATTGTGAAACCCAATATCTAAGTTACATTTAAACCAGTGTGGGTGGCACTGGGAGCAGGTGGGTAAAGTGTCTTGCCCAAGGACACAACGGCAGTGACTAGGATGGGGGAAGCGGGGATCGAACCAGCAACCCTCAAGTTGCTGGCACGGCCGCTCAACCAACCGAAATTAAAGTGTGATTAATTTGATTAAAATAACAATAATTTGACAACACTAATAACAATTTATTCTAGTCTAGTTTAATTAAGGGGCTGTTTGCCCTAGCACTTAATGACTAAACTATGCCTTATGTAACACACTAGCTTTGTGTGTGTTCAGCTAATGATAGCAATTTAGCAAAGTTTAGCCACTAACGTAACCTATCATTACTGTACAGTATATTCTATCATTTGTATTTAATATGATTAATAATTGTTAGTATAGATGTGAGTCTTACACTAACTCTTGATTTGATTTTGATTCTTGGGTTGTGGATTCTTTTCAGAGTCGGTTCTCAATTCAACACGATTCTCTCGATTCAAAGCCATTTTCGCAATATATTATTTGGTGTACAATTTACAATAAAAAAATTTCAAAACAGGTTAGAGTAGCTCCTCTTAACTACTGACATATCTTGTATGCGTTGCAGGGAATAAGCCGGAGATGGCGTAATATATGTATATATATATATACATATATATATAAAAAAAAGAATTCCATCCATCCATCCATTTTCTATCGCCTGTCCCTCTCGGGGTCGTAGAGGTGGCTGGAGCCTTTTTTCTATTTTTTTTAATCTATTTTTGAAAATTATGAATTGTTTTTTAATCGGAATAAAGAGGAATCACAATTTTGATTTAAATTTAAAAAAAATTCAGCACCCCGAATTGTTAATGTTGGTAAATAACGCCTCAGTGAGTGTACGGCACACTCACTACCTGTAGTCACCCTGCACGGATATTGTGTTGGTGTTTCATAACGTTTGTTTGCCGTCAGCTGGAAAAATAAAGTCAAGACATTTGACCAGCAAATAAAATGAATAGCTGGCAAATAAAACATTTGTTTAACGAATAGCTGTGAAGATAAGACAAACAGTAAACAGAAAAAAAGAAAAGAAAACATTTACATTTTTGGCGCGATATGATAAAAATTATTTCACACTTCGGAACTTTTCTATTTTCTTTGTTCCATTTTGATCGATAACGGAGACAACAAACTATTTTTCTTCCGTTTATTTATAAATGGTTGATTTATATAGGCTAGTAAGGTAAAGTTTTGTACCTGACAAGTTTCGGCTATCTTGCTTCTGCAGCCTTCCTCAGAGGTGTCACGTGATGTTAGTGTGACGTCATCTGTGACGTGTTATATGGATTGTTCCATCCCACCTCAGGTGGGATGGAACTTACTAGCCTATATAAATCAACCATTTATAAATACACATTAGTAGGCTAAATGAACCTCTTTAACATATTTTTCTTCCGACTTCACTGTCGGTAACGTTTTTTTCCTTAAAGTGACACTTATATCCAAGTATGAAGGGACACAGTATCACTCCTTGTGTTTCATAATGCATCGATGCTTTCAGTATCGCTTGACCCGTCACAAGTATTTAGGAAATATATTTAAAAACATTTTTTTTCAAACCACTTACAAAAACATAAGCTTGCCAGTGGTCTTTTTGTTATATTTTTTGATTTGAATAATTCAAATTTGAGCAGCCCCTCTTAAAACATTTGCTAAACCCTTCCTTTATGTGAGACCTGGGCAAATTAAGGCCTGCGGCCACATGCGGCCACCGGACATTCCTAAATATTTTTTTTAGATCTTTAAGATCAAAACTGTAGCTGCCATTATGATGTGCAGTGATGTTTTTAAATGACTAAGTTTTGAACTATACAAAGTATTTCAATGGTTGGAATCTGCGATTTTGCATGATGTACTAGTTACTTTTGTAATCAAATTAGTTACTATGGTAATCTAAGTCACAGCAGCTCAGACGAGGCACCAAGCAGTGTGGGTGGGCAACGTTTCCACAGAGTGTCAGCCTGAAATGCGGGTGTCAGGGACAGACGCAGAAGGAGATTTTCAACACAACGTTCTAAAGCTTAGTGATATATCGGATCATAGGTGGGTTTATTTTCTACCCTTTGCGATCATATTTCGCTGTTTGTTACATTTTTGTTGCGTTTCGCTTGATTGTAAAACATGTCGATCAAGAGGGGGTGTGACCTTCATATGTTATCAATATTCACTGTTTTATCGTTCATAGTTAATATTGTAAATCCCACATTCTTTATATTCATGTACATTCTGGGTGTCTCATTCAGTAAAAAAATGTAAAATTCCATTCTGTTTTTTAAAGCGGTCTGTCATAACGTTTTTAGCTTTAAATCAGACATTATTGTGAGGTTTTGTATTAGGGCTCCTACAAATCAGATATACCGGCCCCCAGACACATGTTTTCCTCTAAATTTGGCCCCCCGAGTCAAAATAATTGCCAAGGCCTGCTTTACGTTGTTTTGAAACATGTCGAGTTGTGCAAGTTTAATAAAATACTAAATGTAAATAAAACCATTCCCATTATTTTGTCCAAGAAGCAGCACACATCACACAAGTGTGTACAAAGTATATCATCAAGTGTATTTTTTTTTTTGTATCTTTATGCACGTTCTGTACACATATTGAGATCCATTTCACATGAACATTATACAATAGCCATGAGTGAGGAATGGAATATTTTCCGAGCACATAGCCGCTCACGTCGAATGGCACTTTTCATAAAAAAGTAACAGGGAACCACAGAGCATGAATAATAAGTCAGTGTAGACAGACCTCAACAGAGGAGATGGTTTTATATTATTAGATCCATTTAGTAACAGATTCAGCACATATAAAATGCACAATGCAATAAAACAAACCCCCTCCCAAAAAAAAAACATCGGTTTGTCCTCTCTTTGTGTTTTCTCAGCTTAATCGGAGCCATTAACAATGCAGGGGACACGAGATGTTTGCAGCTATTCAAAGGAGAGTGTGCTTTTTGTCTGATTCAAAGGCAACCTAAGATGAAAGGTGTTGGGAAGGAGCAGTGACACGGTACATCGAAATATCAGAGAAATATCAATACAGTTCACACATCATCAATTGTTCATCTCATGGAATAGTCTTTAAGTCACTGATAGAAAAGAAAACAATACATGTTTGGCTGCTTTACAAGGAATATCTATGTCTCCACGATATGTTTACATTTCATGTGTGCTTTTGGATCATTGCTTGACAGTTTTTGAAGGAGTGAAAGCTGTCACTTCCCCCGACAAGCCAGGATGGGAAAATGTTCCCCCGTGCAGCCCCCGAATTTGTGGCGTTTTGTGAAAGCTGTGAGGAGGGAACGGGGGCGGGAAAGCAACTCGGTCGCCGATTCTTCTCCGTACCTTCGCATCCGTGATGCCTCTTGAGTGCACGAGCCTCTATATATATACATACATACACGCAATGTTTACACAGATACACCTGCCACACGGACCCCTAATTGGAATGAAACGCCACACATAAAAAAAAAAGGGTTTCCATCCGTCTAAGTGTAGTAGAGTTCACTGTGTTTTCCATCCAAGTACTGTATCATGTCGCACGGACAGAGGCAGGGCGGGCTGGGGAGGGCTTTAAACCCTCATTATGTAACATGGAGGCTGAGGAGATGGAGTCTTTCCAGAAGAAAATACTTTCCCTTTTTTGATGCTGCAGTGCACTCTTTGCTCTTCTGTCACAAGGAGTCAACAACTGTGATGGTTCTGCTTCAAGTACAGTGGATATAGAAAGTGAACAATACCAGGTTCTTATTGTGTTGGAAAAGTAGCCATTGTGTCACCGTATGAGCTGATATTGACATCAAAATAACCGATCTGAAAAGCCCTCATCAAGCGGTTTAGTTTGAGGTGTTAGTCATTGTGGGTTGAGTTAAGTTAAAGTACCAATGATTGTCACACACACACTAGGTGTGGTGAAATTTGTCCTCTGCATTTGACCCATCCTCTTGTTCACCCCCTGGGAGGTGAGGGGAGCAGTCAGCAGCAGCGGTGGCCGCGCCCGGGAATCGTTTTGGTGATTTAACCCCCAATTCCAACCCTTGATGCTGAGTGCCAAGCAGGGAGGTGATGGGTCCCATTTTTATAGTCTTTGGTATGACTCGGCCGGGGTTTGAACTCACAACCTACCGATCTCAGGGCGGACACTCTAACCACAAGGTTACTGGTAAACGTTAACATTAAGCAACTTTTTAAGGTTGCTCTAATGCTGACAACATTGGCACTTATTTCACAGTTTTTGACCTAAAAATAATGTCTACATGTAAAATTCCCCCCAAAATAGACACAGTGGTGATTTTAGGCTTGTTTTCTACTGAGCACATTTTGGAAAGGCCACTTTTAGCTCCAAAATCTGAGCGGGCCTACACATAGGAACATTTTACATCGCGTAGTATGTGTTTTGGTAGCATCTTCCCCGATCACGTTATTTTTGCACAGACTTTTGAAAGGAATTATCAATGACATTGTTGCAGGTTGTAGCAATACGACTTAAGAAGGGGTCAGCTGACGTACATTTTCAAATGATGGGGATAGGAGAAAGGTCAAATTGACTCGCACAAAATGGGACGGACCGAGCGAGAGGAGAGTAATTGACAGCAACCATTTGAATGATTCCGACTTGAAAGAACAAAGGTTTTGGTCAAAGTTTGGATGAAAATAGATTAAGACTCAAGCTAAATGCCATCCCGAAAATTAGGAGCACCGTTGAGGGGAGAAAGACTGAGTCAGAACCTGCGGAAAAATGGAGTAAGAAGAGACGGAAAAGTGAAATAAAAAGAAGGTAAGCCGATACTAGTCTATTTTAAGTCCTCTTCTACTGACGTTTTCCTCAAGATGCCTGAGGGAATGCTGAATGAGCGTAACTAAACACAAGCTAATGACGATAATTTTACTTTTTTTTTTTTTTGGTCATAATGTTGAACCATATCAGTTTTGAAGTAATCATGGAAA
The DNA here is from genome assembly GCF_033978785.1 of Entelurus aequoreus. Taxonomy (NCBI): domain Eukaryota; kingdom Metazoa; phylum Chordata; class Actinopteri; order Syngnathiformes; family Syngnathidae; genus Entelurus; species Entelurus aequoreus. The sequence goes on along the minus strand of NC_084735.1, from coordinate 64,772,176 downwards.
AGGGTGACTAAAACATGCAATCCAGTGATCAAAATAATAGTTTTACATGCCGTTATCCACACTGTCTAGAGGGGAGATGGGCTCCAGTTCTGTAGATGATCACCAAGAGGGTGCGGTATATCGAATCTGCCGTTCTAAGTACAGTTAATTATCTACTGATTACTCAAAAAAATATTTAAATTATGGGAAATGATGCCAGATTCATTTTAAAGAGCAAAAAACACATAAAGAGACATTTCGGTCATCTGGATGCTATGGGTAAGGTCAATTGCAACCAAAAACTAATCAGCTGAGCGGTTATGTATAAAATTTATGTCCACCAAATTGGAGAGCATCGAATGAAAATCATGCAAAACGTAAGTTATTTGGGTTTCACATGTTTGGCTTTTCGGAGGCCAAAGTACTGACAGGTCGTCTTTGGTTTACTTAGACTTAGACAAACTTTATTGATACACAAAGAAAATTGTTCCCCACAGTACCTAAGTTAGAAAGGATAGAAAGGGTAAGGATGGAAAGGATAATGCAGGTATAAAGCAGACTAAAAATGTACCATAGTAGCAATATAAAATATAACATGTGTAATATTTTACGTTTACGTTTTTGACGTTTCGTAGTCACGAACGCACTCCTGATGAATTATTGAATGAATTCAAAACATAATTTTGGTCTGTAACACCAGTTTGGCACCATAAATAGTTACAGTGCAAGAATACAGTAAAGTGTGTGCGCCGCTACGGCTTATAGCACACTCGAGGAAGAAAAACATAAATTAGTAGTTCACTTTTTGCACTTGATTCTGTCTACTAAGCGTAAGGCAGTGCCATAAATTCATTGCAGGTGACGTATTCATGGCCAGTAAGGGTTGTTTATGCAGTCGAAGGCTTGTGCTAATTTGCATAACCTTTACAGTGAAGCTGCTGGTGGGGATGATAAAGAAGAAAGCGAGTTTACGATTATAAAAGGGACGAGGGTGAGTTGTTGTTCTCTTTTTTTCCATTAGTGCTTTAATTAATTTTAGTATTTATTGTTTTTATATCCTCCATGTGATTTGTTTACAGTGACTTAAGCGTTAATTTAGGTACAAATTCTGACTTGACACTAAAATTGTACTTACACAAGTCATTTGTAACCCAAGGACCATATCTATATGGTGATAGTATCAAGCAATTTTGTGCTGATTTGTGGGTTTAAAGATGGAGATTGGGGAAACATTTGAACAAGAATATAGCTTTTTCGATGATTATGCCACACCATGTAAGGGTACATTACCAAAATGATTGCATATCTGGAAAGCCGCCATCAAAGGCTTTAATGTAACATCTCACTCAATGTGGTTTGTTGTAAATAGATTTTTAACCAGCAAAAAAAGGAATGAACTAATGCGGCTCTTTGTCCGCCGAGTGTGAGGAGGGTGGGATAAAAATGCTGTCCTTGATGCTTGAACAAGTAAAAAACTTCAATTGGCTTAATGATCTGCTCAAAAGTGTAGTAGAAAGCCGAAGCTGAATTTCATGTCCCGGCATGACAAGGAACCCAAGCATACATTCAAATTAACCAAAGAGCAAGACCTAAATCCAATTGAACGGTTTAAGTCAGTGGTGTCCAAACTACGGCCCGCGGGCCAAGTGTCTTTAGTCTGGCCCGCGAGACGTCACAAGTTTAATAAGATGGTTGCCAAGCAATATGTCTTAGGGCTACTTTCAATTATCTTGCAGATTATTCACCAGAAACGTGCCGTCCAATTGTGGACGACAGGAGTAAATATGGTCAATGACTAAGTTTTACTCTGAAGAGTAAAAGAGTAGCATCAATTTACATCACACAATCCAGACACCCTTTCCCGCTCATAGTATAAATATACTTTAAATAACACATATGATCTCCAATAACACACAACATGCTCACTGAACTTTGTGGACTAAAAAAAAAAAATTAAAGCAGTATACACAATTTAAAATGACAACCATACAAATCCACTACCAAGCCTGATGGGTAATATCTAAAACATTCTACACACTTCCCCATGTTTTACGCATATTAGCTGCTTGATATTTCTGATTGATTACAAAACTTTAAGGAGGTTGTCAGGGAAGTAAACAAGGTAGTAATTGAAATTACATACTGTACACCTAATATTTAATCTTTTATTGTTCATTACTTCATATTGCAGTGTCGTCAGTGTCGTTGCTCAGTCTGTTAGCCGTAGCTTGCTTGAATTATGCAAACATCATTTCCTGATAATACTGTAATTCCTACATTCTTTAATGTACAAATGATTGTTTTTACATCACAATCAAAAAAGTGTTATAATGTGTTTGTGTGCGTGTGCACATCCATATGACAGCGTTTTGGCCATTACCGTCGAAAATAGGGCTTTATCGCAGGTTGCACTGTATTTCAACATGTTTGGCAAACTTCCCTCTTCAATTTGGTATAAAATTAACATGCATATATCGAAATCAAACGTGATCATCATGAGCGCACAGGCCCTCGATCTGAATGAGACACAGAGTTGGAATAAATAATAAAAACAGAGGTATTGCCTTAAAATTGTCACTTTGTTTGTTTAGTACAGTAGCATCGCTAACCCAACAAGGGACTCCTCCCAGTAGCTCCACCCACAGAGCAGATGACTTTATGAATTTCTTTAATAAGAAAATTGAAGTCATTAGAAAAGAGATTAAAGACAATGCATCTCAGCTACAGCTGGGTTCTATTAACCCAAATACGACGGTATATACGACGGACATTGCCCTCCAAAATAGTTTCTCTCTCTTTGATGAAATAACATTGGAGGAATTGTTAAAATGTGTAAATGGGACAAAAAAAACAACATGTTTACTTGACCCAATTCCTGGGAAACTTATCAAGGAGCTTTTTGTTTTATTAGGTCCATCAGTGTTAAATATTATAAACTTATCACTTTCCTCTGGTACTGTTCCTCTAGCATTCAAAAAAGCGGTTATTTATCCTCTACTCAAAAGACCTAACCTCGATCCTGACCTCATGGTGAACTACCGGCCGGTGTCCCACCTACCGTTTATCTCGAAAATTCTCGAAAAAATTGTCGCACAGCAGCTAAATGAACACTTAGCGTCTAACAATCTCTGTGAACCTTTTCAATCTGGTTTCAGGGCAAATCACTCTACGGAGACAGCCCTCGCAAAAATGACTAATGATCTATTGCTAACGATGGATTCTGATGCGTCATCTATGTTGCTGCTTCTTGATCTTAGCGCCGCTTTTGATACTGTTGATCATAATATTTTATTAGAGCGTATCAAAACGCGTATTGGGATGTCAGACTTAGCCTTGTCTTGGTTTAACTCTTATCTTACTGACAGGATGCAGTGTGTCTCCCATAACAATGTGACCTCGGACTATGTTAAGGTAACGTGCGGAGTTCCCCAGGGTTCGGTTCTTGGCCCTGCACTCTTCAGTATTTACATGCTGCCGCTAGGTGACATTATACGCAAATACGGTGTTAGCTTTCACTGTTATGCTGATGACACCCAACTCTACATGCCCCTAAAGCTGACCAACACGCCGGATTGTAGTCAGCTGGAGGCGTGTCTTAATGAAATTAAACAATGGATGTCCGCTAACTTTTTGCAACTCAACGCTAAGAAAACGGAAATGCTGATTATCGGTCCTGCTCAACACCGACATCTATTTAATAATACCACCTTAACATTTGACAACCAAACAATTAAACAAGGCGACTCGGTAAAGAATCTGGGTATTATCTTCGACCCAACTCTCTCGTTTGAGTCACACATTAAGAGTGTTACTAAAACGGCCTTCTTTCATCTCCGTAATATCGCTAAAATTCGTTCCATTTTGTCCACAAGCGATGCTGAGATCATTATCCATGCGTTCGTTACATCTCGTCTCGATTACTGTAACGTTTTATTTTCGGGCCTCCCTATGTCTAGCATTAAAAGATTACAGATGGTACAAAATGCGGCTGCTAGACTTTTGACAAAAACAAGAAAGTTTGATCATATTACGCCTATACTGGCTCACCTGCACTGGCTTCCTGTGCACCTAAGATGCGACTTTAAGGTTTTACTACTTACGTATAAAATACTACACGGTCAAGCTCCTGCCTATCTTGCCGATTGTATTGTACCATATGTCCCGGCAAGAAATCTGCGTTCAAAGAACTCCGGCTTATTAGTGATTCCCAGAGCCCAAAAAAAGTCTGCGGGCTATAGAGCGTTTTCTATTCGGGCTCCAATACTATGGAATGCCCTCCCGGTAAAAGTTAAGAGATGCTACCTCAGTAGAAGCATTTAAGTCTCATCTTAAAACTCATTTTTATACTCTAGCCTTTAAATAGACTCCCTTTTTAGACCAGTTGATCTGCCGTTTCTTTTCTTTTCTTTTCTACTCTGCTCCGGGGTGGACCGCTAGCCTGTCCATCAGATGGGGACATCTCTACGCTGCTGACCCGTCTCCGCTCGGGATGGTTCCCGCTGGCCCCACCATGGACTGGACTTTCGCTGATGTGTTGGACTTTCACAATATTATGTCAGACCCACTCGACACCGAGGATGTCGTTGTGGCTTGTACAGCCCTTTGAGACACTTGTGATTTAGGGCTATATAAATAAACATTGATTGATTGATTGATTGACTAGAACTGAAATTAGTGTAATGGTTTCGATACCAAATTTATTTAGATGCGTTATCTAATTACATTACATAAATATTTAATACCAAATTTATTTAGATGTGTTATCTAATTACATTACATAAATATTTAATACCTACCTGTATGTCACTACACTTGTATCCGAACTGTATGAACATATATTGTATATACATTTTGTGTATTGTATTTTGTGTGTGTATATATATATATATATATATATATATATATATATATATATATATATATATATATATATATATATATATATATATATATATATATATATATATATATATATATATATATATATATATATATATATATAAAATAATATTATGTATGTATGTATATAATATTTTAACAGAATATGCATTTATAGGCACACATATATATCTATAGGCTGTATATGTATGGTATGATATGCAGTCTGCTTTCGGCCCCTGGCCAAATTTGCTTAGCCCAATGCGGCCCCCCAAGTCAAAAAATTTGGACACCCCTGTTTGAAGTGGTAGTGCACAAGAATTGCCCTCGCCTTCTAACTTTACAAACCAAGATGGACCATTGTAATATTATGCAACCAGCTGGTCTCTTAACAGTGTTCACTTTCTAGATCCACTGTGTCATAATGTGGAACATTGAGACGTAAAACAGATAACAAAAGACTGAGGGAAACATTTACCTTGCTTCCTTCCACCGCGTCATAGCCGTGTTACTGTATGTACAGTAAGCATCTCTCTCGCTTGTTAACACGGAACAATGATGCACTAACAAGAATGAGATGCCGGGTGAGCGCATAATTGGAGCTTGGAGGGAGATGTTAGCGCTAACTGCAGCCTGCATTGCACGGTTGCCGTCGGTAACCTGTGAAATGTCTCTGATGGTCTACCGGTGTAATAAAAAAAAAAGGAAGTACAGGTGAGTTGAAAGTGGAGTATCCTTTGATCCTCTCCTCTCCCGCCTATTCATACGTAATATTCCTTGTCTTTGTTCTTTTTGCCCTTTGTGATTGCCTTAGCCACGGAGGCCGTCGCTGTGCTTTTGTCTTTGACCACCGCGCCGTTGCCTTCCACCGCAAAATTGTGGCCCTGGTCTGCCGGGTAGGAGCCCTCGTCCCGGTTGCGGTACTTGTACATGGCATAGAGGAGGATTAGAATGCAGAGAGCAGCAGCAGCCACGATACCAACCACCATCCCCGTGGTGCTACTCGACTCCCTGATCACCTCCACGGCGCCCGGTTGGCTCTTTTCGTCGGAGGCTGTGGGGTCGGCTGTGGGCACATGGGGAAAATTGGGGGGGTAAGTTAGTCCCGGTGTGTTTCGGGAGGACGGGGGAGCAGGGGGCAGAAGCACCTGGTCACGGGTGTTCATTTTGCCTGCGGGGATGTGGAGCTGGTCAGGGTTGGTGGTGGGAACATAAGGGGGTAAGGGGCGGGGTTTCTGGACGCCGCCCTCGCCTGCGGCAGGGGGTGGCGGAAGGACTGTCCTGTCAGTGACCAAAGGGGAGTTGTTATTATTGTAAAAGTCCTCATCATCTGATTCCGTCATCTCCCCAGAGCCGAAGGCCGAGACCTCCACGGGCTCGCCACAGTCCTCCTGGTCCGGGGGGCAGGAAGGGTGCGGGGGGAGCATCACAGACTCTTTGGTGGTTTCGAAGGGAGATAAGAGGGTAGGGGGAGGAGGGATGACGGGGTAACGGGTGGCGATGGATGGGGGCTCAAGGGAATCCACTGTTATAATAGGCAACACTAATTCACCTCCTAAAAGGGAAACAGAAAAGGTAGGGGGGATCCTAAATTAGAAGAGCATTCACATTCGGCCGGAACAGTTGTGCTCATTATGTTTGAGGCACAATCTGCTCATTAAGTAGAATATCAGCCAAGAATAAATTACCATTAAGTGATATTTTCTTTATAATGATCAGTTGACGTTATGAGGCTATTCAACATTAACTGCACCAAATGAAAGACAGTCTGCGGGTCTTTTGCATAGTCAACGTGTGGGTGTACAGTGAGGACACAAATATTTAAGACGGACCCTGAAAGCAAACACAAAAACGTACAAGAAACACAGCAAAATTGTCATGCGATTGTTTGCACGTGTAACCAACCATGGCATCTAACAAATAAACAATGTGACATATTTGTCCGCTGTGTACAAATACAAGTTTTATTTATACGCAAAGGTCATGCAGAGCATTAATTATCACAATAAACACCACACATGCGGTGGTATGTCAGTCTAGGAGGTATTTATGGCTGCAAGGTGCTTTCACAGTAATCAACAAGAGAAAATGGCGAAGGTTTAATTAATAATGTGAGAAGACGCCTTTTCATTTCCAGCACTTGTTGGGGTCGCAATCACCCCAAAACACTACAAGCTGTTCTTCTGAGAATTTGGTAGTATTTAGTAGTAAATAATAGAAATCACTAGAGGGGTCTTAGAATGGCGGACTATTGGATTTGGAGGAGTTTAATTCGACTATCAACCTCACAGTCGAATCGTTGGACATTGAATTGATTAATAGTGAGGTGAGTTGAGTACCCGAGGCCCTCTTCGTACAGCGGGTGTGTTGGGAGGATGTTCCGAGATGGGGACCGGAGGCCCCCGTCGGACTCGTAGCACGACATGCCACCGTAACTTCAACCAGTTCGCTCGGACAAGAAGCTTTTAGTGGGACTTTCCCTGTTTAAGACGCCTACCTTTAGCAATGGGTACCTATCACATTTGAAATGTGAGGAAATCAGGGAATCAACCAGTGGCGATGCTCTGAGTCTCAGTCTGCAACCGGACGAACAAAGGTATGGCAATTTGGTACCGTTAGATTTTACGTGAGTCGATACCCGATACTATCTTTATTGGTCAGCACCAATAAAATCACCAAATTCCACTTACATCCCTACTTACTGTGAATAATTAATGCCACAGGAGTGCATGAGAAAGTAGAAAGGAAAACATAGCTATTTTTGACGACATGGTCATTTATCTACAAGGATATTGCACAACGCAGCAGCAACAGAACCAATGTTTCAACAGCAGTAAGGAGAAAAACAGTTGAGCTTGCAATAAAAGCACTGACGAGAGGATTACAAACAATAGTAAGTGTAACACATGAGTTTCATACCGACAGGTTAGTAGCAACATTCTAAATGTGCTGAATGCTGAGCATTCACGATACCTCAAATGCATCTACTGTCATCTTATTGAGTTAATACGTTTGTAAAAACTACATCAGGAGGTTGCTTACAGCCACATATGCTAATGCCAACGTTTGTAATTACGTATGTTATTTGCTTGCCATGAACTGAATACTGGTGTTAATTGAAGAAGTAACACTGTTTTACAGACTTGCAAGCTTCTATATGAGGTGTGTGACGGCATAAGTCCCCCATTTAACAACATACTGTATATTATTAGCACAGAAGACCCACCTGTTCCTGGTTCACACTCTTCCAGGTCTTCATCGTCACTCGGGCACTCGGCTGATGCTACCAGGATATCATCTGAGTTCTGTGGCTGTGAAAGAAAAAAAAAAAGCTGATTTAACAAACATTCAGTCCCTAGCTGCTAGCAGCTCTCTGAGGGCGTTAGCTGTCTGGCTCATGGAGAAGATATGCTGCACTGTCTTACATTGTGCTACTTCTGTGTTTTTAGCTCGCAGCAACGCTAGTGAGAGAACAAATAGAGATTGTGCGCATATTCAGCTGCTTTTCATTCTGGGGCCCTATGGCACACGTTTTGTGTACATAAACAAAGGAAGAGCATCCAATAAAGGAAATGAGTACCCAGCTATGATTTGCTCTCATAAAACCTGCATCTGTACATCTCCTATTCCAAAACAACAATAACAAATTGCCTCACGCTAAATCGATGTTCTTGGTTTTGTGCAGAAGGAGGCTTAGGGCGCACAGAGACCGAAGTGCAAACCTGAGCTGAGCAGTGAATAGTCTGTTCTCTTGGATAGATTGAAAAGACATTAAATGCAATTTAAAGGTTAAAGGGACAGCAGACAAGAAAAATGCAAATGAAACCTGCAGAAATCCAGTAAAAGCAGCTTTGAAGCACTGCGATTCAAATAATTTGTCTTGTTGGCATTTCAAAATATGCTTGGAATACATATTTTTGGTACTGTTAAAGTCCATTCAAAAAGGTACAGTGGAACCTCAATTTATGAACTCCTAAATGTAAAAAAATTTCGATTTACAAACCACAGACCGAATGAACATATTTTTTGGTGTACGAACCTTGTCTTAGTGTACCAACGAGTCATTCATCTATTTTGCACTGTAGGTGGGTGTATTGATCTGCGGTACTCATTCAGTCATCACAGCATTACTGTTGATAACTACTATGCTACTTTGTGTGCTTTTTAAGTGTTTTTATCCTTCTTGGAATTGTTTCTGGTTTTGTTAGCTCAACATGAATCCAAAAAAAGCAACGGACAAGTGAAATGTGGTTTGAAACATTCAGTAAGTATCCACAATGTTTCTTCCCTGCCTCCCTTTCCCTGCACGCAAGAAGATTAACCAACAAGGTGCAGTGGGTTTTATTTTTTTATTCCTAATCATTGTAACGACCTGGCTGATAAAGTTAAGGAGTTTTGTGATTTGAAACTGTAAGTGCGTCACAGAGGTATTGATAATGTGTGTGCGTGTCGGCAGGGCTGCTTCATGAGAGGAGGACAGTTAAGCTTGTTGTTGTTTTGACTTTGTTCTTAAATAGAAAGTTGATCCATAAGCCCCACGTTATGTTTATAAGATACTTTATAAGTACTTTATGGCGCTTTATATTGTGTTCAAAGTGTACTAACTTCTGCTATATAATGGACTTTTGTTGGGACTGCAACCCGTTATTCAGGTTTGCTTTTTTTTGGAGACAATAGCTTCCATATACAAACTTTTTTATTTACAAACCCTGTTCAAGAACCCATTTAGTCCATAAATTGAGGTTTTACAGTACCCTTGGTAAGTAACAGTAATAGGAATGTGTGTATTTACTGTACATAACGAAGGTTATTTGGGCCCAAATTATTCTTTGTAAGTTTGAGGTCAATTTCAAGCTTTAATAGCACCTTTTGAAAGAGCAAGCGTTCATGTGCAGTGGAACCCAAACACAATCGACATCAGAGTTAATCCTTCTGTGGGTCTCAAACCCTGAAATTTCAATTAGTCATAATACTTGAGTCCCACAATGAGGGAACACATTTCTTGATTTGACTTTTCCCTCTGAATATTTCTCTGTATTATGTGGAAACAATGTGCCATTGATTCTGAAATTATGGCAGCTAAGTTGTGTTTCCATGATTGTGTTTCCAATTTATTATTTCAGATATTCTATTATTGTACACCAGTTTGTTAGAATGCAAATATATACTGTACATAATATGGATGCATGATATTATCGATAATGGAAACTATGACGTCACATTGATAATTCCGATAATGAAAAATCTAGTGATAAAATGAGCCTATAATAATAAAGGCTTATCATGTCAGTATTTGTCGTTTGTCTCTGCCGCCTGGCTCTTCAACCCCTCCCCCCCACATATTTATGATGTCATGATACTGTGTGTGCGGCCTGTTGTGCACAGAAAATAGCATCACGCCACAGCAGTGTGGTCTTTCTTTAGCATGTCAGAAGAAGACATTTCCCTTGTAGTTTGCAAACGGTATTCTGCAGAGATTAAATGGGAAGGGTTAAAGATGAGCTTCAACACAATAAAATCTGACAAGTCACCTTAAAATTAATCAACGTGTAGTAGTACGAAGGTCCCTGTGTTGCTAAGCCAAGAACTGGCGTTAATAGTGGCGACCACAGCAAATGTAAAGCCACAGGACTGGTGAGAAAGCGTTTGATAAGAGGCAGCATTTTGAAAGAAATCAATTGAGGGCAAAAAAACTTGACGTAAAATGAGTTGTTTGTTTATGTTTAACTTCATGGTTCATTTATAGGCACAGGTAACTAAAGAAATGCACTTTACTGTTTGAACCATGGTTTATTCATGTTCTATAATTAAATTATGATAAATGATAAATGGGTTATACTTGTATAGCGCTTTTCTACCTTCAAGGGACTCAAAGCGCTTTGACACTATTTCCACATTCATCCATTCACACACATTCACACACTGATGGCGGGAGCTGCCATGCAAGGCGCTAACCATCAGCCATCAGGAGCAAGGGTGAAGTGTCTTGCCCAAGGACACAACGGACGTGACTAGGATGGTAGAAGGTGGGGATTGAACCCCAGTAACCAGCAACCGTCCGATTGCTGGCACGGCCACTCTACCAACTTCGCCACGCCGTCCGTCAATTAAATGTTGCCTTTCTAAGGGGCAGGCACATATTGCACTATTTTATTATCATCATGGAAAAACATAAATCTATTTATTTTAATTTTGTCAATCAACAAGAGACGTGACTCTACTTGTTTCAGTGTTTTTGCTAACAGCAATGCAGAATCTTATTGGATTAGTTCTATTGGCGTCATTTATATGTTGTGTTGGACAGATATTTATTTTATTTTATGAAATCATATTCAGAATGCTTGAGTTTCTTGCAATCAATGAAATAAATAAAGTTGAAATATACCAATACATTCTAACTTTGTTTGCGCTAAAATTATAATAAGAAGTGAATTTGTACCGAAATTACAGTTTATCAAAAAATAAATATCAGTTGACATTATTTTTGGATTATTTTTTTAGCGTGCATACATTTGAGGCAAAAGTATGAACTGTTAAATTACTTTATTCTCACAAAATCTTAAATATCGGTTATGGTTATCGGTTGTAAAGGTTTGTAAATGATCTGTTATTGGTATTGGTTCAAATTTCCATTATTGTGCAACCCTAATATACACATTACAGAAAACAACACAGACAATAAATTCCAATGGGAAATAATGTGTGTAAAAAAATAATTTGTGTAAAAAAAATGTGTCTCTGAACCTATTGCATTAGTGTCTATCTAATTCAGGTGTGTCCGAAGTGTGTCTCGGGAGGAAAAAAGAGCAAAATGAAGTAATGTGATGAAAATAAATACATTTAAAAAATATATATAATTGTGATGTAAATCTTATAACAACTCACAAATCGATTTGATTATGATTCTTGGGGTGATGATTGAATTCAGAATTGATTCTCGACTCAACACAATTTTTGATTCAAACCAATTCTAGAAATGTATTATTTGGTGAAAAAAATTATAATAAAACCTTTTCAAAACAGATTAAAAGTTAAAAAAACTTCTCTTGGCTGTTGTGGCCTGAAAAGGTCTTTTTGAAAATTGGTTATATGGAAATAAAAACATTACTAAATAAATTGAAATTATGAATTGATTGCGAATCGTAAAAATAAGAATCGCAATTCGGATGTGCATTAAATATTTTGAGCACCCCCAATTATTAACATTCTTTGTCACCTACAATACACATCTGACACTATATTTTGTCTTGAGATATACACAGTATAATGTCTGTTTTTAGCATTTTATTTTTACTAAAATAAAAAAAAAAAAAAAAAAATTGCAGCTGCCCTTGGTGCAAAAAGTTTGGACATTCTTGATAAAATCAATCGAAATGTGGCTCCCTGTGTTTTTGTGACATCTCCCAGCCTGTTCTCTGCTGATTTGGGCAGTGGAGCCTTCTGCCCCTCTGTTGCCAAGGAAACAACATTGTGGGCTAGGCTGGTCTGCCATTGTTTTTGTTTAACTGGGTTCGGCGAATGATTCCGCGCCATGAATTCTGTCTAGCAACAGGTGGCAATGCAAACAAGACACACACAAATTAAAAATAAGTAATTGTACGGATTAACTTTGCTATGGACACAGCAAATACTGGTCCATTGGAATGTGACATGTGTGACTGGACCCTCGGCTTGTGGTATTTTGCCATGGTAAGGAGTAGAGGTAGGAATCGATTATGATTACGATTTAGGAGCTACAATTCAATTAAAAATCAATTATTGATGCATCTTCAATTTATATATATACAGTAGATGCAGTTTTGAATTTATTTTCTTAACACAAAATAAGCATTTATTACTTGCAAATTTTAAAAAAACAGTGCATTTTTTAATAAGAAATTCCCATCCCATTTATTAAACTCATGGAAATATGTGCAAAACTGGAACATAAGTGCCCTATAATAAATGATCCAGTCAGATCTCTCGGTGTGGTGGCTCGCTGCAGTCAGCCACATTTTAGAACTGTCTGCATTACTGTACTTTTAGAACAAATACATTGATTATCGATTATTGACGCTTACTAATCGATTTTATAATCGTCCAAGTCTGAATTGCGACGTATCTAAAAATCGATTATTTCCCCCACCTCTAGTAAGGAGACACATTTTCTTCAAGAGGAGAGTGAAGGTGGCAATACAAAGGAGCAGTGCAGCAAAGAGGAGACTGTGGCATATTAGACTGCAGGGTCCAGAGCTAAAGCCTGCCGTTTTTACTCTAAGTCTGACCTTAGAGATGCTTTCCCTCAAGCTGGGTGACCGCTGTCTACGGGTGGTGGTGGTTGCCATCGTAGTGGTGGTCTCCATGATGGTGGTGGACATGTCCGACACTGCCAAGGGGGTGGCGGAGGTGGTGTCGGTGGTCAGCACGGACAAAGCGTCGCCCACCAGACGTAGGTTGCCATCAACCTGCACGCTGGGGTCGTTCTCCGCCGCCAGTTTGAGCACCTGCAGCCCGTTGTAGTACAGGCCAGAGATCTGACCCTGGAAAGGCCGACCCTTGTCCTGGCCGCCGATTTTAATGGCGGCTTGGCTGTTAAAGATGGTCAGCTGTCTCCCTACGAGCCAGGCAAAAAAAGGTTGATAGAAAGGGATAGACAAAGGTGAAGTAGATGTGAAAAAAAGGCATGTGAGAGTTGCACAGGTGCAAAACCAGGTTAGTCTAAAAGATATTTAGTGATTTGGGGTTTATAACTTGGACCTTAATCATGCAGGTTACAATGAACTGTTATATTAAAAACCCTATTTATGTGTTTTGATTACGTATATTAATGATTCTCAGGGTGTTTATAGTTATAACCTTTACCATTAAAACTGAAGTCATTTCATAGACTTTAGCGCAGTGATAAAGCCAAACAATGGAGGCTAAACTCCAGCGACTAGTGACTTCAGCAGCTATTAAAAACACGCAGCGATGTGAGTTCCCCTCCCGTCCGATTGTTTTACCTCCAGAGAGGGACAATGTTTTGTAACAGCACCACTGACAGCAGCTACACTGATAAGCTGCATCAGAGAGAGGACTGCAGTAATGGGCCACGTTTTAAGAGAATACTTATTAGCAAAGTCGGTGGCTACAAACAGTGATCCATTTCAGCAGCCTGTCAGGGCTCTTTTGTCACAGGCTAAAGAGGAGCTGGGGGACTGCGACATGGTCACTGATAGCGCACACAGGAAGCCAACAACTCGAGGCCTCCGGGTACACGGGGAGGGGAACGATTCACTTAGGGCGATCACATCCAAGAGTTTAGATTTCATCTGGAGTTTATTTCACATTTTACTGTCACGAGTGAAAGTGTAGGACAGCATTTTTATAAAACAATTTATTACACACAGTTACACATCTAGTTAATACGGGGAAGTATTATAGCCACATTGAAAGAAAAGAAAAGAAAATAAAGCATCTTACTATCATGAGAATAATGTAATTTTGATAGGAAATGTGCCATTTATTATTGTAATATTTATGAGATTATTCTCGGAAAATAAACTTTTTTTCTTAAAATATTTTTACTTTACTCTTAGAATATTAAATATTTAATATTCTTAAAACAACTTCTAATCATTAAAATTATTGTGGACAAAATGGTTTTCCATCCATCCATTTTCTTTAGCTTATCCGAGGTCGGGTCGCGGGGGCAGCAGCCTAAGCAGAGAAGCTTCCCTCTCACCAGCCACTTCATCCAGCTCTTCCTGGAGGATCCCGAGGCGTTCCCAGGCCAGCCGGGAGACATAGTCTTTCCAACGTGTCCTGGGTCTTCCCCGTGGCCTCAGCCTGGGAGGCGTCCGGGTGGCATCCTGACCAGATGGCGGAACCACCTCATCTGGCTCCTCTCAATGTGGAGGAGCAGCGGCTTTACTTTGAGCTCCTCATGAATGACAGAGCTTCTCACCCTATCTCTAAGGGAGAGCCCCACCACCCGGCGGAGGAAACTCATTTCGGCCGCTTGTACCCGTAATCTTGTCCTTTCGGTCATAACCCAAAGCTCATGAGCATAGATGAGGATGGAACGTAGATCGACCGGTAAATTGAGAGCTTTGTTTTCTGGCTCAGCTCCTTCTTTACCACAACGAATCGATACAGTGTCCGCATTACTGAAGACCCTGCAACGATCCGCCTGTCGATCTCACAACTCACTCTTCCCTCACTTGTGAACAAGTCTCCGAGGTAAATTGGTAAATGGTTGTACTTGTATAGTGCTTTTCTACCCCTTTTTTTTAAGGAGCCCAAAGCGCTTTGACAGTATTTCCACATTCACCCATTCACACACACATTCACACACTGATGGCGGGAGCTGCCATGCAAGGCGCTAACCAGGACCCATCAGGAGCAAGGGTGAAGTGTCTTGCCCAAGGACACAACGGACGTGACTAGGATGGTAGAAGGTACTTCAACTCCTCCACTTGGGGCAAGATCTCTTCCCCAACCCGGAGATGGCACTCCACTCTTTTCCGGGCAAGAACCATGGACTCGGACTTGGAGGTGCCGATTCTCATCCCAGTCGCTTCACACTCGGCTGCGAACCGATCCAGTGAGAGCTGAAGATCCTGGCCAGATGAAGCCATCAGGACCACATCATCTGCAAAAAGCAGATACCTAATCCTGCAGCCATCAAACCAGATCCCCTCATTGCCCTGACTGCGCCTAGAACTTCTGTCCATAAAAGTTATGAACAGAATCTGTGACAAAGGGCAGCCCTGGCGGAATCCAACCCTAACTGAAAACGGGTTCGACTTACTGCTGGCAATGCGGACCAAGCTCTGACACTGATCATACAGGGAGCGGACCGCCACAATCAGACAGTCCTATACCCCACAGTTTTCTGAGCACTCCCCACAGGACTTCCCGAGGAACATGGTCAAATGCCTTCTCCAAGTCCACAAAGAACATGTAGACTGGTTGGGCAAACTCCCATGCACCCTCAAGGACCCTGCCGAGAGTACAGAGCTGGTCCACAGGACGACCATGACTAAAACCACACTGCTCCTCCTGAATCTGAGGTTCGACTATCCAGCGTAGCCTCCTCTCCAGTACATCTGAATAGACCTTACCGGGAAGGCTGAGGAGTATGATCCCACGATAGTTTGAACACACCCTCCAGTTCCCCTTCTTAAAGAGAGAAAACACCACCCCGGTCTGCCAATCCAGAGGTACTGCCCCTGATGTCCACGCAATGTTGCAGAGTCTTGTCAACCAAGACAGCCCTGCAGCATCCAGAGCCTTAAGGAAATCCGGGCGGAACTCATCCACCCCCGGGGCCTTGTCACAGAGGAGCTTTTTAACTACCTCGGCAACCTCAGCCCCAGAAATAGGAGAGCCCACCACAGATTCCCCAGGCACTGCTTCCTCATAAGAAGACATGTTGGTGGGATTAATGAGGTTTTCGAAGTATATGTATATGTATCCACAACATCTGCAGTTGAGGTCAGCAGCACACCATCCTCATCATACACGGTGTTGACAGTGCACTGCTTCCCCTTTCTGAGGCGGCGGATGGTGGTCCAGAATCGCTTCGAAGCTGTCCGGAATTTAATTTTCATGGCTTCTCCGAACTCCTCCCATGTCCGAGATTTCGCCTCCGTGACCCGCTTGGCCTGTCGGTACCTGTCCGCATGAGACAAAAGGACCCGAAAGGACTCTTTCTTCAACTTGACGGCATCCGGTGTCATGGTTCTAAGACTTCCGCCACGACAGGCACCAACCACCTTGCGGCCACAGCTCCAATCGGCCACCTCGACAATAGCGGTACGGAACATGGTCGACTGGGACTCAATATCCAGCGCCTCCCTCGTGACATGTTCAAAGTTCTTTACCTGTGCCTCTAAATTAAACTCTCTCTGACAGGAGATTCTGCTAGACGTTCCCATCAGACCCTCACAATGCGTTTGGGCCTGCCAGGTCTGTCCAGCATCCTCCCCCACCATCGGAGCCAACTCACCACCATGTGGTGATCGGTAGAAAGCTCCGCCCCTCTCTTTACCCGAGTGTCCAAAACATGAGACCGCAAATCCGATGACAAAACTACAAAGTCTATCATGGAACTGTGGCTGAGGGTGTCCTGGTGCCAAGTGAACACATGGACACCCTTATGTTTGAACATTGTGTTTGTTATGGACAATCTGTGACGAGCAAAAAAGTCCATTAACAAAACACCACTCGGGTTCAGATCCAAGCGGCTATTCTTCCCAATCACGCCTCTCCAGGTTTCACTGTCATTGCCAATATGAGCGTTGAAGTCACCCAGCAGAACAAGGGAGTCACCTGAGGGAGCCATCTCCAGTACTCCTTTGAGGGAATCCAAAAACGGTGAGTACTCTGAGCTGCTGTTTGGTGCGTAAGCACAAACAACAGTCAGGACCCGTCCCCCCTGCCAGAAGGCGGAGGGAAGCTACCTTCTCGTCAACTGGGTTGAGCCAAGGGGAAACAAGAATGCCACCCCAGCAGAGTCTTGTCAACCAAGACAGCCCCACAGTCCCCAGAGCCTTAAGGAACTCCGGGGTCATCCAGCCCCGGGGCCTTGCCACAGAGGAGCTTTTAACTACCTCAGCAACCTCAGCCCCAGAAATAGGAGAGCCCACCACAGACCGCCTCTCACTGCGTGCAACGCCAGAGTGGAAGAGAGTCCAGCCTCTCTCGAGAGAACAGGTTCCAGAGCCCTTGCTGTGCGTCGACGTAAGTCCGACTATATCTAGCCGGAACTTCTCCAACTCGCGCACCAGCTCAGGCTCCTTCCTCCCCAGTGAAGTGACTTTCCAGGTCCCAAAAGGTAACTTATGTAGCCGAGGATTGGACCGGCAAGTGACCTGCCTTCGGCTGCCGCCCAGCTCACACTGCACCCGAATTCTATGGCCCCTCCTATGAGTGGTGAGCCTATTGGAGGGGGGATCCACGTTGCCTCTTCCGGCCTGGCCCCATGGGGACAGGCCCGGCCATCAGGCGCTCGCCATCGTGCCCCACCTCCGGGCCTGGCTCCACAGGGGGGACTGGTGACCCGCGTCCGGGCGAGGAAAATCTAAGTCTTTGTTTTTTCATTTTAAGAAAATAAATACTTTTTCCACATAATTCTTATTATTTATTTATTTTTTTATTCACACAAATTGACGAGAAAATACTTTACTATCTAAAAAAAATAGTTATTTCCTCATAACATAGCGATTATAGTCATGTAAAATTACGCGTTCTTCCTTGTAACATTAGAACGTTATTGTCATAAAACTAAATAAAACTCATAATAGACTTTATTCCTATAAAACAACATCTCTTTTTACATAATTTTACAACTGTCTCATATAATAAATATTTTCATAACATTAAAACTATATCTAAAAAGTATTGTGCAAAAGTATATTAATTTCAGCAATTCAATTATTATTGAATTCAATTATTTCATGCAAAGTGAGATATATATCAAGCCTTTTTTTGTTATGATTTTAATGATCACGGCTGACAGTTTTGAAAACCCAACATTTTGCGGAGATTTTCAATTTGAGGTTTTTATAAAGGCATATTCATCAAAATGATATCAAAACAAGGATCTTAAGTTGCATGTTATGAGCCTATGTCATATATACGTTTCACCTTGAATATCTAATTGCTGGAATAAACAAACTTTGCACAAGATTAAATCTTTTTGAGTTTCACCTCTATATTACAGTATAATAAAACCATGACTTTTACTTACTGTGGCTTTATTCTTGTACAATTCAGATGCTTCCTATCCGATTACAATTTCAATTTTATATTATTTTGTCATTATATTACAACTTTCCTCTCATTAGATACTCTGTCATAAATGAACCCATTTTTCTCTTATTATCATGTCTTTATTCTTGTATAATATGACTTTTATGTGCAATGTAACACATGTAGTGTGAGTAAACACACATTATTACTATTATTATTATATATATTTTCAGGTAAATTGCATTTTTTCTTAGAAAATGTAGATGTTATTCTCGCCAATTTTATGATTTGTTTCTCAAGGTATTATAATTAATTTTGATTCTCTTCATTGTGGCATTAATACTCCCTCGTAAGTTAAAAGCAGTGGTTAAAGGGGGCGATGGTGGGTTAGGCATGGGTTATGTTTTTTTTAGTTCATTGGTTTAAAATCTTGTTAAGGGTGCAGCTTATCCACAAGGTGCAAGGGTGACAAGGAAAAAAGACTTCTGAAAATTGGAATTAGTTTGTTTTTTTAGTACTGAGTGAGAATTTGTGCCCATCATACGTAAAAGGCACAATGATGTCCAATTAAAATAGTGGTGGTGCACATTTGTACTACACAACCCTTGTCACACTAGTCTTGTGCTGCTGCACCTCTCGTGGTGGGGAAAGGTTATTCACTAGTTAGTTCAAGGATTAATTAACCAATCAATTATTTTGGTTTTTACCTTTATCGAGTAGCCACTCGTCAACTACCCGACCGAGTCGGTACGGGATTCTTTGCCTAGCAATAGCCAGTCGTTCATTATCAAAGTGTCCTTCAGAGAATTTGGAGAGACAGGTTAAGGTTAAAGTCTGCAAGCTGAAAGATCACAGAGTTAGAAACAGAGTTATTATAATGGTTAACACCTTTAACAAGTTATCATCTGTCAGTTAAATCCTTACCTAGGGTTATTGAGTATTTTATCATTCGAGAATTCAGGTTTAGGCTAGTTATAGCTACACTAGTTAGTGTTATTATAGCTAGTATTATACTGTACTTTAAACAACAAAAAAGAGGTTAATTCAGTTAGCAGCATGAAAAACACAGAGCAACCAGGACTGCCAGACATGTCATAAGCATTGGTGACACTTCATATTGCTCAATTTAGCAGGAAATCATATAAAAAGTAATATTTTATAGCAATATGCACATTCTATACACTTTATTCTATATAAAAATACACACAGTATAGATAACAATATAAGATGATCTGGATACTTTAAACCCACAACAAAAAAGCACATTGTTTTTGTACACAATCCCACAAAATCCACATTGCATGACAGAATCGTGACGTATGAATAAAGAATGAAATGTTGGTAAAATGTGACCATCCAAAAGTCCCAAAAATTATACACATAATCATGTCTGTTCGATGGAAATCCTTTATCATTCAAATTTAGTGAAGTGAAAATGCGACTGTGTTGTTAAAGATGTAAGTACTCAATGCATACATCTCAGAGTACATATACGTAAGCAGTATAATTGTATGTTCATAATGTACTTTGATATGAAATCAGGGCAAATGCATTGTACCCAAACATGAATGAAAACTGACATATTCAACAGATAAAAAAGTAAACAGCCCAAAGTGAGCCAGTGTTGTTAGTGGTGGGTGAGTAACGCATATATAAATTGGATTAGGATTATGTTCTAACATGGAAGAGGAGGCAGCATACATGACAGTTTAAGTCACTTAGACCATGTTTAAGCTTTAGTGGCGAACATTCCCTTCATATTCCAGGCTCAATTCAGTGACTTGATAACAGCATTGACTGCAAAAGATGGAGCAAAGAGTGTACAAATGCACATGTGGTTTTGTTTGCAGCCTCACTAGCAGCTGTAGACAGGAGTGATAACTTCCTGCCGCCATGCTGCACCTGCTCTGAGGGGGGTCGGCTGGGGTTCAGAGCAAGTTAAAGAGCAGCCCGCCGTGATTGCACAACGCTAGTATGAGTTTTCCTTTTCAATCTGCATGCAAATGAGGCGAACAAGTACACAGGCGGGCGAGCCTTAATCCCTTTTGGGTTCGAAAGGTTTCGACGAATATACGGACTCATCCCCAGGTGTGTTGCCTGTGTGTGCATGTACTGTAGCTGCAGAGCGATTCAATAACAATGTGCCACTCATCACATCATTTCCTCTGGATTCCCTTAAGTCTTTGAGTTGAATTTGAGTAACAAACTGTAGTAGCTGGTGTTAGTAAGTTTGTGTTACATCATGTTAATGGGTTTGAACTACATATGTCAGTAGAAACTCAATTTTTAGAATGCACTGCACGTTTGCAGGAATGACAGCTACTGATGAAAGTCCTTTCACTGCGAGATATACTTAGCTTGACAGCCTTAGGCAAGTCTATCAATGTCACATTATTAGATTTTTTATGGAACATGGAAAGTCCATCATGGACATGTGGGTGGCAACTTAACAGAAAGCTTGTGGAAGTGATGCACAAGTGAGAGAGGTGGATTACAGCATTCGATCATTCAGGGATTGACATGAAAGTATACATGCCTTTTCAGTAGCACACTTTCGCTGGCGTTCGTCTTACCTGGAGGGTAGCGCTCAATGACCGGATGGTTGTCCACCTGGAGAGTGGCATTGCCCCCGCTGCGTGTGAAGCGTACAACATGGTACTTGCCGTCATTCACCATGACAGCTGGCTCGTCAATGGTAATGTCATCTGTGCCCACGTTGAAGATGACTCCGATTTTGCCTTCATCCTGCAGGTGACAAAGAATCAGTAAGGAAAACCACCACTCATCATTCATTTTCCGTATTACCAAATAGCATTATTCTAATTTTACTTAGATTCAAGGATGGTCTCTTTTTGTCAAACCATCCCTTTAATGTATTCAAACCATCCCTTTAATGTATTAATTTCTTCGGTTATTATCTGCATTAGCTTCTGTGTGTTCTCTCCTGAACAAAAAGTGGTGGCATCGTCTGCAAATAGAACCAACTTTAAGTCCTTTCTACATATGTTGTTCATATAGTTAGCAGATTGAACAATTTTGGTCTTAGTATTGATCCCTGGGGTACGCCGCAAGATATATTAAGACGTGTGCTTGCCTCGCTTCACATATTGCTTCCTGTTGCTGTTTTAATTTGTTGATTATTATGATTAATTGGGTCAAATACTTTTGTTAGACAGACAGACAGACAGCAGCTTTATTTTGTCCATTCTTAACATGTACAAGACACATAAGAACTGAAATTAAATTTTCGGCACAATCCCGCTAAGAGCAGACATACGTTACAGGGGGACAAGACGGGACCGCCAACGGATCAGCCACTTACAGCGCTCCTTAAAAAGGTGGGAAAAAGGTGACATTGGGAAAGGGGGAAGAGTAAAAAAAATATCAGTCTGAGGCTGGACCCTCAGGAGTGGTATAGACTGAGTCCGAGGAAAAAACCTCACATAGCATAGCACACATAAACATGGTACATGTAATGACATTCCTGCTCTGTGTCCGTGTGCTGGCTCTCTCAATTCCAATTTAATTATTCTTTCTCGGCAAACTTCTCCAAGATGATATCCATTTTGCGATTCAAATCAGAAATCGCTCCAGTCTGTGATCCCACAGCCCGACCCAATTGCGTTGAACAGCCTTTGGGCCCCTTGAGTGGCTGCCATCGTCTTCCGAATTTGACGATACACCAGAGCAATGCCCAGCCCAATCAGCAAATGCCCTGCAATCACGGTTCCAAATATGTAGAGGTCTTCCACATCCTCGATGGAAAGGCACATGAGTCTCCAAAGTATTCCAGGAATCTCTCACGTACCCCGCAGCAATGGTTCCATCAGGGCAGCCAGGCTCCCCCGAACCTCTTTTCCTTGTCGAAAAGACTGTCAATTGCGTCGAGAGTCCAGCTGATCATATTCATTTTGATGTTTAGATTTGAGGACAGCGCAAGAAAAGAGGCTTCAAAAAAGTTCAGACAAAAACAAGGACACAAGAAAGCAAGCAGGGAAGGAGGGAGCGGAGAAAAATGCGACCGCCCTCACCAAGAGGCAAGACAGAAAGGTCCATAAAGGTACATAAACACTGCAGTTGCACAATGAATTGTAATGTATTGCATTGGTCATTTCCTCTGCTATTTGGATTAATGCCACCAATGTTGAGATGTTAGCTCTGTATCCGTATTGGTTGTTTGCAAGCATTCCGTTTTTATTGATTAAATTGTCTAATCTGTTCAAATGATAGAAGTAAGAAAACAGCTCTATAGTTTGAAAACCTTTGTTTGTCCCCAGTTTTACACATAGAAGCTAAATAAATGAACCCAACAGGTGTTTTGCTTCACATCAGTATATTTTCTTTTTAAAAATGACGATGGAACAGTGATGCTGTTCCACTCCAGTGCTGCAGGTGGTGGTAATGCATTACAAAGTGGCTACAAACAACTACACCTTCATCGCCACAGTCTATGTACTAAGTCCTCTGGGTCACTGCGCCACTTTAACCTGACTCTCGCTAGATCCTTGTAGTTCGCTGAGCTCCACATAAGGATCTGGGAGTTCTCAATAGGAGATGTAATACAGAAGGCGGGGCCTTGTAAAAACAACAACATTGTATGTGATTGGATAAACCACTTGTCCGTTATCTTGAATGACGTGCTACTTCAACCACTCACATCCAAATCAACCCGTGACGCTGATGAGAGCGACGCTGGGAAATCCAAAACAGAACGGCCGACATATTGGATAACGTCAGAGCGAAAAGTTAGAGAACTTTTACTGAAACAACGCAGCAATGTCAGTAGATGCTCGATATCGCAAAACAGTTGCAATAGCCGAATCAATGTCAGCACACGACTCCTCGCTACGTGCCGCCATTGTTGTTTGAATCAAACAGTCGCTTCGGCGCTACGTCACATCTATGAAATCCCGCCCGGCGATCCTGATTGGTTCATTATTTTTTGCTATCTTGAAGGAGTTTGCATTGCCTTCGAGCCCAGATCCTTGTGTGGAGCTCAGCGAACTACAAGGATCTGGGAGAGAGTCAGGTTAGCGCCACTTCGCTCCAAGCAAGGATCGTAACAACTTTGTCTCTGTACCAAAATTAAATGGGGTCTCCCTAAGTCCATGTGACACCGCTTTTGTGGCTAACGACAATCAAAACTAAACTTCTCAGCACGGATATGAAAGTAAAGTAATCACATAAATCATCCTTAAATTTGCAATATGTTTACCCCTCTACCACGTCTGAATTTTTGGGATGGTAATGTAGTAGAACCAGCTGGGACACCTATGTTAGCATTAGCACATGCTAAATGGCTTAGCTCCTTTAGCTTATACCCATGTCTTTGTGTGCTCATCAAATTAGGACATATTATTCAAAGCAGTTTCTTAAAGTTAATTACACTTCGCATCTACTGGGGGATCCTGGGTTCGATCCTGGGCTCGGGGCCTTTCTGTGTGGAGTTTGCATGTTTTCCCCGTGACTGCGTGGGTTCCCTCTGGGTACTCCGGCTTCCTCCCACCTCCAAAGACATGCACCTGGGGATAGGTTGATTGGCAACACTAAAATGGCCCTAGTGTGTGAATGTGAGTGTGAATGTTGTCTGTCTATCTGTGTTGGCCCTGGGATGAGGTGGTGACTCGTCCATGGGTGTACCCCGCCTACCGCCCGAATGCAGCTGAGATCGACTCCAGCACCCCCCGCGACCCTGAAAGGGACAAGCGGTACAAAATGGATGGATCGATGGATCTACTGGGGGAGACCTGGAGCAAAACCCACAATTGCTCCTGACTGTGGCTTTAAGCTCAAATGCATCTTTCCACTCACTGTAATTCAAATTAGTCCAGTGTTTTTGTGTATAGTCCTTAAATGAGGCGACAACCTTTTTTGATATTTTCCATAATTTTTTCGCTCAAAAAGAGCAGACAAGATAATGTGTAAGAGGGAAAAGCTCAGGAGTGTCCAGACCAAACCCTTGTTTGCCCAGTGAAAGAAAGCATATTGTTTGTGACACGGCCAGTATGTTAAGCTCTTTCTTAGGGTTCAGCATCATTTCCTCTCAGCCGCCAGCTCAGGTTGCCTGATATGGATCACTCCTGACACAATCCTGCTGTTCCCTCCTTTGCTTGACCAACTTCTCTCACGCCCACCCTCCCTATGTCAGCATCTGACAACCCTCCGCAAAGGTTAGAACTGCTTCCCAAGACAGCCATTGGGGGGCACTGGTAGCACGCGCAGGGGGGGTCTTTATCGCTTGTGTCCTGTGCATCCTCTAACTGCCAGACAAGGTCAAACTATTGATGTCAGTACAAGAAGCTGCAGACTAATCTGCAGACAAGGAAAGAGGGAAACTGCATCCTAATTAGTCAAGACTGCTCCATGCACATCTAATATGATCCAATGCAAGAGCTATATGAACGTGTCTGTCATAAAGATAGTATTGTTCACTTTTGATTGAAGGACAGGCATCAATTTAAAAATATCTTTGTTATTAGTAGGGAAGTTTACTACCATACTTTTACATTCCAATACTGTCAAAGTCAAACTGACATGTGGAGTCAGTTAGAGCTGCAGCTAACGATTATTTTAGTAATTGAATAATTTATCAATTAGTTTCTTTGATTAATCGAGTAATCAGATAAAACATACTCAAGAGAAAATAGTTTAAATAAACACTGAATTATTTTTTCTTTATCATACTTAAAGGCCTACTGAAATGAAATGTTTTTATTTAAACGGGGATAGCAGATCTATTTTATGTGTCATACTTAATCATTTCGCGATATTGCCATATTTTTGCTGAAAGGATTTAGTAGAGAACAACGATGATAAAGATCGCAACTTTTGGTATCTGACAAAAAAAAGCCTTTCCCCTACCGGAAGTAGCGTGACGTAGTCAGTTGAACATTTCCGCAAAGTTCCCTATTGTTTACAGTGTTGGCGGCCAGAAGTGAGAGCAATTCGGACCGAGAAAGCGACGATTTACCCATTAATTTGAGCGAGGATGAAAGATTTGTGGATGAGGAAAGTGCAAGTGAAGGACTAGTGGGGAGTGGAAGCGATTCAGATAGGGAAGATGCTGTGAGAGGCGGGTGGGACCTGATATTCAGCTGGGAATGACTACAACAGTAAATAAACACAAGACATATATATACTCTATTAGCCACAACACAACCAGGCTTATATTTAATATGCCACAAATTAATCCCGCATAACAAACACCTAGGTGTTTGTTATGCTAGCTCCTAGCTCCTAGCTCCCGTCCATATAACCCGCCAATACAATTCAAACACCTGCACAACACACACAATCACTCAGCCCAAAGGACCGTTCACCTAACCCAAGGTTCATAAAGCTTATATATTTACCCAAAGTTACGTACGTGACACGCACGTACGGGCAAGCGATCAAATGTTTGGATAGTTCTGGATAGTCAGTGCGGATTTTATTAATATTTTTTTAGTTACACTTATTTTAGCAATCAAGTAGTTTATGGATTAGTTTGTTTGATTAATCAAGTAATCAGATAGCCTCAATGCGGAATTTAGTAAAATAGTTTAAATAAACACTAATAAATGTTTTCTTTTGCATATTTTAAGTTCTGGACAGTCAATGCAAATTTTGTAAATATTTTTTTAGTTAAATGAATTAAACAATCGAAGCAACAGAATATAAATGTAAGCTTTTTTTGTAACTAAAGGAATCTCTGCAACCCTCGAGTCAGCATATTTTGTCACACTTTAAATGAATGACCCCACAAGTGTGTATAGGAAAAGTGTAATGATAACCATAGAACAGGACATTGGAACTTACACTATACTGGTCAAAATTTGCATTTGCAAATGAAAATGAGAAAATAAAAGATTTTGGAAGGTGGAAGCTTTTTGTTATCTGTAGGAAAGACCCGAACGACTGACTAGTGTGGCGCTACTGTTACTTTATTTTGACGGTGTTGCGCTGATGGTACCTGGGTGTTGCGCTGATGGTACCTGGGTGTTGCTGAATTTGCTGAGGAGACTGGAAATTGTGCTGCTTTTAAAATATACTGAAAACATATGCAAAACTATTACAACTGAGGGGCACTTGGAAATAACTTTAAAATACGCAAGTTTGCCGGGTAAAATTTTAATTAACAGTCAGGTATGACTTATCACCGCCACATAGAAATTGAACTTAGTAAAATAAAATGCAAACATGAAACAGGAACAGGAATACAGAAAATTGGAACCTCCGGTTTACCTGTCAACATTTGCATGTGAATATAAGGGGTAATTGAAAGTGAAAAATACGAAATAAAGGATTTTGGGAGGCAGAAGCTTTTATTGTTTGTTGGAAAAACCCGACTGACTGCCTACTGTGGTGAAACTGTTATTTTATTTTGACGTTGATACGCTGATGGTACCTGGGTGTTGCCAAGGAGACTGGAAACTATGCTGCTAGTAATCCCCCCCCCCCCCGAAAGCTAAAATACCGGTAAAATACAGGGAACTATTACAACTGAGGGGCACTTGGAAAGAACTTAAAAATAAACACCTTTTCAAGGTAGAACACGAAGAATAACAGTCAGGTATGACTTATCACTGCCACATAGAAACAGGACTTAGTAAAATACAATGAAAACATGAAATGTTAACTCCATGCATAAACAAATTACATTTTAACGAACATACAGCATATATACCTTTTGTAAACTTTACAATAAGTGCATTGACCTGAATATAAGATGGTATTTTCTTCCCCTTTTCAGGGTTGAGAGATTTATACATGATAACCGGTAGATGGCGCCTATTATTGACTGAACCACAAGCAAGTCAGAGGTTTTCTTCCTGTCACTTAAATACACTAGTGACCTGGGGAGATGCGATCGCAACACATAGACAAGGTTTACACTGATTTTATTCCTGCTGACTGTTTACACTGCAAGTAAAATGTGATTTTAATCAGACTCCAGTGTAAACGCGCACAGGACCCAATGTGGCCTCCACGTCACTTGCCTGCGTAGTTCGATAAAGTAAAAGCAAAAGAAGTTGACCGGGAGGAAGTTGCTACTACTACAAAATAAAATAAAACCTGCCACACCTTAAAAATTAGCGTTTTTTAATGTGAAAAGAAATCAAAGGTAATATAACATATCAATGTATGTAAATAGTTTGATGTATTTGTGAGGGTTCTAATCTTTTAATGGCTGTTAAGTAAGGGGGCACGGACATCAGCATGGATCTACGTGAGCTTTATTTTTCAACTCACATGTAAGCAAATACGCCATAGCGTCAGTTCCGGTCCTTCAACAATCGCTATTTCTTCGTCGAAACCCAAATATATATTTATATATTACCTATAGCGGGCCGTGCGTTTCCCACCTAGGCCTTCAGTGATGTCCGACTTCAATGATTACCTCTCAAAATACCATCATTTATGTCACCACATGACAATTGCTGGAGAAATACTATACAGAAACACATTTACGCACTACTGATAGGCTCCAGCACCCCCCGCGACCCCAAAAAGTGATAAGCGGTAGAAAATGGATGGATGGATGGATGGATGGATGGATGGATGGACATTGTACAAAACGGGTTATTTTCTGGCGCATTTAAAAATCAATAAACCCGCATCAGCAATTAAAACATATCTTATGTGGTACTATCAGAATTAAAACTGCAAAAATTTCATCGACAACTGAGCTAGCTTCCGGGGTTGGCCGACATCGTCTCACAAGATGTAGTTTCTCTTTAAATATCCTTCTTGAAAATGGCCTTGCAAATATATGTGTTGTCTTGTCTAATCATAAAAGATGCAGACGAGGCTGAGTTCTTAAAGTTTACTCCACAAGGTGCTTATCCAAATCATCCCGCTGCCGGCATGTCTACGTTAAACAACCTAAACGGGGCTACTGCGCATGCTATTTACTACTTTGGCATTCTGGGTAATGGAGTTCTTATGTTACCTGGCTCATAACATCACAATATATATCTGCCTTAGGCCAGCTAGAAGGCCTTACTGACAACAACGCGTGATCTGATTGGCTATTGCAACTGTCTATCACTGTATGTACCTGTTCACTTACAGCGCATAGACGCCCGCATTGCTGAATCTGAAGGCCTGTGGCAGATTTGGTGCAGCATGGCAACATAAGCTAGCTGAATTCTGATTGGATAAAAACTCTATAAACTAAAAACAACAGTGCTGGAAGGAGCATGATATGACATGAAGAGAATATGAATACTTTTAGATATTTAGGGAAAGTAAATAAAAAATTACTTTTATCTTTAATTATGATCATGATTTCTGGTTATGTTAGGCCAGCAGAGAAGGCCTAGCTGGCCCTGACGGCACACCACTGATTTGTGCACTAT
Organism: Entelurus aequoreus; assembly: GCF_033978785.1. NCBI lineage: Eukaryota > Metazoa > Chordata > Actinopteri > Syngnathiformes > Syngnathidae > Entelurus > Entelurus aequoreus. The sequence continues at coordinate 64,743,263 of NC_084735.1, read as the reverse complement.
TGACAAGTGATGCACCGAAAATGGTCATCTTGAATAGACTTTGCTTACCAAAACCGGATGTTGTGATGAAATATCAATTTACGCTGGCGACTGCGTCTTTGCCGGCGCACACAAATGACGTACTTCGCATAAAGCTGACGGAAAAGTCCCATTGAGGTCGCATTGCGTTTAGATTGAAGTCACATTTGAAAAGATTAGATTCCAATCGGATTCAGGACTACCTCCTGATATGGCCTGAATCTTATACCAAAAGATCATATTTGAAGCACTATGGAGCGTTCAGACTGGCAAAAAAATCAGATCCGTGTCTCTTGAGGGCAAAAAAATCCAATTTGGTGTGCAGTGTAAACGAGGCAGAGAAAGACGCTGGGAAAAGATCTCCCGAAAGTTGGGCAAGTTAGCAAACAACAAAAAGGTTTAAATGCTATTCTTTAAAATAATGGTAATCAATGAAGCAGAGTCATCAAACAAACTGAAATGATTTTTCAATTTGAGCTATAACTTTATCTTAAATTATACCTAACTTACAAAGAGTCTTGAAAATGAAAGGTCGCCCTACATTCAGGGTCGTTTTTTATTCGGGCCAATACAGTAGATTGAGTAACAATACTCCAAAAATGGTCCAGTTTCCTCTCCTTTATGCATCTTCAAGTAGCATTGATGAGTATAGATTGTAAGACAGTTGTGTGACGGACAGACACAAACAGATGATGGGTACCTAATAAAGTGTCCATTGGTTATGTTTCGCCGTGCATGACAGAATCCCAGTAATAGGGTAAACGTTAATTACAGAGGATCCTTGACAGACATGACTATAAAAAGAATGTCAGCAATGTTGCTCATGCATGATAGACATTATAATAGGGCCGTTTCAGCGTGCATAAATCTTTTGTCTCTTCGCCGAGTGAAATAAGATATGCAGAAGCTTCAGGGTTTTATTCCAACTCCAGCTGCAGTATAGCCCCTTCAACAAGGCAGTGAAAATGCAGGGAAATAGGGTGGGTGTAGTGTTGATTTGAAATAAAAAAAGCGCTAGTCCTCTGTGGCACATGAAAAACACAATATTTACTGACTTTACTGACAAGGTGTAAATATCTTAAACACTGCATACAGTAGTGCTTTATATTTGGCGTGTCAAACGTTTGCGGTTCCTTCACAGTTTATTCCGTGATTTGTGCCATATTAGATCACTCTCCCTCCCTCAAACTCTCCAAAATTGAATGACGAGCCGAATATGTAGACAGAAATGAGCCTCATCTTGCTCCCAAGGTGGCTGCTGCTGCTACTGCGTGATGTAAAAGCTGTCTCAGAGCTTTGCACTCGCCCTATAATCATATGTAAAATCCCGCTGGAATCCTTTCGGGATGAAATAATTATTCATGCTGACGCGGTTGGTGTTACATACGGAGGTGTTAAGTGTCTTCAGAGACCTCCAACATCCCACTAGGATATTCAAAGCAGGAAAAGTCGACTGCAGGCTTATTCAAGAAAGGAGCCTAACTGAAGTCATTTGCCCTGTCCAACTATGTGGCAGAAACACTGGCTCAGTACATAAGGAAGATGTAACCCATTTAGTGCCTGAATTTAATACATTAAAAGATTTCTTTATTTTTACCTGGGGGTACGTGTGACTTTTTCAATTTGAGAATGTTGTATTATTGCTATTAACCTAGAAAGCATGGCTAATTAACTGGCGGCCGAGGTAAGTTTAATTCAAGACTTCGACTCACATTTTTGCAGCAGATTCTGAAAAGCGCCAAAGCGCTGTCGTATAGAGGATCTTTGACAGCAGCTCCTTAAAAACCGTAGAACAGATCAACAAGCTCCAGCAGGAGTGGACAGTAGGACTTTGGAATGGTAGGATGGTAGAATGGTAGGTTCGCTCAGCTATGCAAATAACACTATAAAGTTTCATTCATATAAAATTTGTAGGCCGCACTTACATTAAACTTTCATATTAAGGTGGGGACAACAAAATATCGTAGGCCAATTTGCAGCCCGCAAGTTTGAGACTACTGTTCTCACGAAAGTTCTCTCTGAAGATATGTTAGCAGTGTAACATTTATTCCAGTCTCATTAGCTTCTATGTAACATCCCATCCCTACAAAACCTCTTCAATTGGAAACGACAACTCTAAAAAGGTGTGCAATTTTGCAAACGGAATAAAAACATCAGAATGTGTGATGTGTATGGCCTTTTATATGTTTATCATTCATTATCAGCACTGTTAGATGCGATTACATTCAATGATGTTGCTTCTGCAATGACAATAAAGGCTATTCTATTCTGAAGACAGCAAACACCTGGCAGGTATCTTAAGAGATGTGTAAAAATGCTTCTTTATAAAAAAATGAACAAGGGCATCACATGCAGCTGCAGATCTTTGACAGCAGGTCCTAAAAACCGTAGAACAGACCAACAAGCTCCAGCAGCAGTGGACAGTACGACATTGGACAATTTGATTTTGCAATAAAACAGCCTTCGTGCTTTTCTGCTTGGAATTTGCAAATATCGGGCTGCTTACGTTAGTCATAAAGCATATTGTTGTGTATTCATTTAGGTCATGGTCAAAAACGGCCTATAATAATATTTCCTAAGCCCGAGTAGCCTGCCAACCTCACACAGCATCAACATTTTTCTTTTCTGCTCAACTCAGTCATTCAACGTGATTACAAAACATGTCCCCGAGGACCTTTTGAGTGCTGGCGAAGCAAAACTACACTCCTTTTTGTATGACGCTCTATTTGCCCTATTCAAGAAACTGCCTGTACCAGGAGGTGTGACAGCCACGTGATGTCTCCTGTTCCACAAGGACATAGGCTCTTGTGGGAGGGGTCTGTCCTTGTATTTTCTCTGAAAACCTAACCTTGCCGACAGCATTCTTACCATTGATATGGTGCAGAACATATTTGTCAGCACATCTATTCAGCGCCATGAAAAAGACTACGGATAGGGGGCCAGTGACTATCATTCTTAGTGCATAATTAAAGCCAAGTGGGAGTTTGCATCAGTGTTGTAGGCAATTCATTGCTGTGTTATCTGTTGTAATCCCAATAGTCCGCTAAAATAACTCTTCATACTCAACATAGTGATAATATGGCAGGGGAGCCGGTAAATAAAAGCAAGTGAAAATGTGCCTCTAATCCCGATTGTGAAGCAATCCGCAGCTCTTTTCTCGAGGGAAATGGCAGCTCAATGTAAAACCTTAAAAATCCAAAATTCCACATGCACTAATATCTTTGCGCAGTCACTCTTGTCCAAAATGATCAAAGCAGCCGACTTCCTCTAAAGCAGGGGTCATAAACTCAATTAAACTGGGGGCCGCTGGAGGATGAGTCTGGATGAGGCTGATCAGGTATTCCACAAGAAAAGCTTTGTTAAAAAAAATTCCAATCTCGTCAAATGTCTTTATCTTTGTTTTTGTTTTTAATACAAAATAAGATTAAAAAAAAAAAAAAAATTAAGAATGAACAAGAAAAAAGTACACAGATGGTTTTTATCATCACTTCAGTCATCAACAATTGAGAACAGAGAAATGGACATTGAAACAGTGTAGGTCTGACTTGGTAGGATATGTACAGCAAGTAGTGGACACAGAGAGAGATCAGAAAGTATAAGAAAAAGTATCTACATTTGATTATTTACATTTGATTATTTACAATCCGGGGAGGGTGATAGTTTAGGGTTGAAGTTGCCTGGAGGTGTACTTTTATTGCGGTTTTGAAGGAGGATAGAGATGCTCTTTCTTTTACACCTGTTGGGAGCGCATTCCACATTGATGTGGCATAAAATGAGAATGAGTTAAGATCTTTGTTAGATCGGAATCTGGGTTTAACGTGGTTAGTGGAGCTCCCCCTGGTGTTGTGGTTATGGCGGTCATTTACATTAAGGAAGTAGTTTGACATGTACTTCAGTATCAGGGAGGTGTAGCGGATTTTATAGACTAGGCTCAGTGCAAGTTGTTTTACTCTGTCCTCCACCCTGAGCCAGCCCACTTTGGAGAAGTGGGTAGGAGTGAGGTGTGATCGGGGATGGAGGTCTAGAAGTAATCTGACTAGCTTGTTCTGGGATGTTAGTAGTTTAGATTTGAGGGTTTTGGAGGTGCTAGGGTACCAGGAGGTGCATGCGTAATCGAAAAAGGGTTGAACGAGAGTTCCCGCTAGAATCCTCATGGTGCTTTTGTTGACCAGAGAGGAGATTCTATAGAGAAATCTCGTTCGCTGGTTGACCTTTTTGATTACTTTGGTTGCCATTTTATCACAGGAAAGATTAGCCTCTAGAATGGAACCTAGGTAGGTGACCTCATCTTTCCTGGTGATAACAATGTCACCCACTTTTATAGTGAAGTCATTGACTTTCTTAAGGTTGATGTGGGACCCAAACAGGATGGATTCCGTTTTACCCAAGTGTATGGATAGCTTGTTGTCAGTGAGCCAGATGCAAGTTCTACAGAGTTCAGCACTGAGGATTTTCTCCACCTGTGACTTGTCCTTGTCTGATACCAGCAGGGCCGAGTCATCCGCAAACAAGTAAGACGTGTACGTAAGACTTTTTGATGTTCTCCCACTTGCCTTGGGTGTCTGAGTCTTCGTCCGCAGGTTTGGCAAGAGCACTGAAGCGGTTCTTCAGTTCCAGGCAGAACTCTTTGTTGGTCTTGGGGCATCTTAATTTGGCTACATCAAGATGTTTCCTACGTTGACTCCGCTTTTGCCCTTTCATTAGTTTCAGCTTGATAATGGCTGTTAGAAGGTAATGGTCGCTGTTAACATCGGCTCCACGATAAACTCGAACGTCTTGGAGAGACCTGCGCCACTTTCCATTGATCAAGATGTGATCAATCTGGTTGGTGGTGGAACCGTCAGGTGACTTCCATGTGAGTTTATGGATTGTTTTGTGATGAAAGATGGTACCACCGATGACGTAGTTGTTGGTCATGCAGAAGTCAACAAGACGCTCGCCATTGTCATTCATCACACCGCACCCATGCTTCCCCATAGCTCTCTCAAAGTCTGTGTTATCAGCTCCCACCTTGGCGTTGATGTCACCCATGATCACTAGCATGTCATGCTGGGGGACTTTAGAGACTGTCTGCTGTAGCTCCTCATACCACTTGTCTTTTTCCTCCTCCTTTGCTTCATTGGTTGGTGCATAGCACTGAATGATGGTGAGCTTGCAGTGCATCGAGTTAAAGCGGGCTCTGATCAGCCCGTCACCGAGGGGTTCCCAGTCCAGCAAGTTGTTGACCTTATCCTTTGAGACTATGAGGGCCACGCCGCGCGTGTGTTAATTGGAGTGCCCAGAGTGCAGGATAACTGTGCCATGGCTCATCACCTGGCGTCCAGAGCTGGTCCATCGGCATTCACTTATTCCCAAGATGTCCAACCTGTATCTTCTCATTTCACTCGTGACCTGAGCTGTTTTGGATGTGTCGAACACGGTGCGGACATTCCTTGCACCCAGACGGATCGTAGTTTTGGGTCCCAGTAGGCTACCTATCGCGCTCCTGACTTCCTGTTGAAGGCTTTCATCAGGGGCAGTCATACTGCCAAAAGGTTGGCTCGAGTCTACTGAGAGGTCCATAGTAGTATACTTCGTAGAAGTTTCTGTAACGGTAGTGTCTTTTTACGGGGTGGGGTTGTTAGCCCCACGCCCAACCCCCAACCTGGAGGGCCATGTGCTGTTTTTTGTCTGGACTCTACCTGGAATACCTGCCCGACATGGTTGAACCTGCTGGGGGCATAGCCCCCGTCGGTATAGCTATCCGGGTCACAGAGACACGCAAGGTTCCCCACCACGACAAGGTAACAGCACAAGGGGAACCCAGTAGATGGCAGTCAAACATACACTACCGTTCAAAAGTTTGGGGTCACCCAAACAATTTTGTGGAATAGCATTCATTTCTAAGAACAAGAATAGACTGTCGAGTTTCAGATGAAAGTTCTCTTTTTGTGGCCATTTTGAGCGTTTGATTGACCCCACAAATGTGATGCTCCAGAAACTCAATCTGCTCAAAGGAATGTCAGTTTTGTAGCTTCTGTAACGAGCTAAACTGTTTTCAGATGTGTGAACATGATTGCACAAGGGTTTTCTAATCATCAATTAGCCTTCTGAGCCAATGAGCAAACACATTGTACCATTAGAACACTGGAGTGATAGTTGCTGAAAATGGGCCTCTATACACCTATGTAGATATTGCACCAAAAACCAGACATTTGCAGCTGGAATAGTCATTTACCACATTAGCAATGTATAGAGTGTATTTCTTTAAAGTTAAGACTTCATTGAAAATAAGGACATTTCAATGTGACCCCAAACTTTTGAACGGTAGTGTAAAAGATATGTGTAGAACTATGATTGCAATATGTCTCAGGTAAACAACACCAACATTTTAAATGTTCCATTGAAAATATAAAACATTAAACACGGCGCTCAAAAATATATCAAAATGTTTTAGTACGACTTTGGTAAGCTATGAAGCCGCACCGCTTGAATAATTGTCGGCGCATTAAACATACAAGTATCATTATTGTGTGGGTATAAGGTAAGACATATTATCTGGCGTTTTGTTTTGCAATATTATGTAAAAGCAACATTTTTACCTTATGGTACCTGCTGATTTGCATTTGGGATCTGTAGAAGGCCGGAAAAATTGTGCACGTCCACGAGTCGATAAGCTTCTTCTTTTTCCTCTATCTTCTTGTTATGGGACATTCATCCTTCGCTATTGCCATTTCTAATATAAAGTAGTGTAAAGTTCTTACTTATATATGTCAGTAAACTCGCCATGAAAGCACTAAAACATACCGGTATAGTGATTATACATTATTCACCCAAGGAACTTTAGTTTTTCCCGGTTTTTCACGGGACACATTTCCTGTGTTGTTGTTTCCGGATGGGGAGACCCTGCTCTGTTATTGATTTAAGTGAAGTCTGAATGTCATTAAAACAGTTAGCTCCATCTTTTGACACTTCTTCCACTCCCGTCCTTGCATGTTACACCGCTACAGCAAAGATGACGGGGAGAAGACTCGTAAATACGAAACGCCCAAAAAACGGCGCATCCAGAAGCGACTGTCAGAAAGCGGCTTGAAGATGATCTGTAAAACATCATCTATACAACATTTTGACCAAAGAACCACAAGGAAGTGTTTTACATTTAGAAAGAATAAATAATAATATGACTCCTTTAATGCGCCCTATAATCCGGTGCGCTTAACATATAAAAAAAAGATAAAAAATAGACCATTCGTCGGCAGTGCGCCTTATAATTCGGTGCGCCCTATGGTCTGGAAAATACGGTACTGTAGTGTTCATCGTGTGAGGCATTGCAAATACAATGCAAATAAAAAATAATGACCCACAAATAACGGTGCAACCCTATAATTGCTCTGGGTTATCGACTGACAGGTGTCGCTATGTGACTGCAGACTACATTAGGCTACATTGAGTTCCTTAAGTGAAATATATTTAAATAGCGCTTTTCTCTGAGAGAACTCTCCTGAAGGAATCAATAAAGTACTATCTATCTATCTAGAGACTCAAAGCGCTTTACATAGTGAAACCCATTATCTACACCTTTCAGCTACATTTAAACCAGTGTGGGTGGCACTGGTAGCAGGTGGGGAAAGTGTCTTGCCCAAGGACACAACGGTAGTGACAAAGATGGTGGAAGCAGGGATCGAATCTGGAACCCTGAAGTTGCTGGCACGGCTACTCTACCAACCGAGCCACGCCACCTTAGTTTTCTTTAATTCCGCAGCATACACATCACTTTGGGCCCTGTGAAGAGGTGGCGACTTGTCCAGAGTGTACCCGGCCTTCCGCCTAAATGCAGCCGGGATAGGCTCCTGCACCCCCGCAATCCAGAGAGGGAAAAGCGGTAGAAAATGGATGGATGGATGGATGGACAAATCACTTTGATTTCATTTATTTTAAGTACGTATAATGTCCCGCTTGGCAGCAACTTGAAAAACTTTTTTTTTGGAAGCGTTGTAAACACTGGGACGAGTGTCCGCGTGTGCCCAATTGAAAAGAGGCAGGCACGGAAGGAAACTCTCCATGGCAACGCTGCTGTCACTTTCACTCATTGAGAAATGTTTTTCTGCTTGCATCAAGCCTGGTTTCCCCTGAGAGCCATATACTCCACCGTGAATGGTAAGTTCGCTCAGCTATGCAAAGAACACTATAAAGTGACATTCATATAAAATTTTTGTGGGCCACATTTACATTAAACTTTCATATTAAGGTGGAGGCCACAAAATATCGTCTCGAGGGCTGCAATTAGCCCGCGGGCTGTGCGTATGAGACTACTGTTCTAAAGAAAGTCCTCTCTGAAGATATGTTAGCAGTGTAACATCTATTCCAGTCTCATTAGCTTCTATGTAACGTCCCATCCCTACAAAACCTCTTCAATTGGAAACGACAACTCTAAAAAGGTGTGCAATTTTGCAGACGGAATAATAATATCAGAATGTGTGATGTGTATGGCCTTTTATATGTTTATCATTCGTTATCAGCACTGTTAGATGCGACTGCATTCAATGATGTCGCTTCTGCAATGACAATAAAGGCTATTCTATTCTGAAGATAGCAAACATCTGGCAGGTATCTTAAGAGATGTGTAAAAAATGAATAAGGGCATCACATGCACCTGCAGAACTTGACATCTTCACACCTTCAACATTTAATCACCTTCTGTTTTAGCGCACAGTATTTGAACCTTTTGTTCATTAAAACACGACAAGTCAGTCATGGCCTCTCCTATGAAATATATGTTGTATAATTTTTATATAGAAGATGATAATTAAAAAACATCTAGCCCAAAATGTTAGGAGGAATACATTATAACTTACTAAAAATTATAAATACCACAAAACGTTAGGCACTATATCACATTTATTATAGGACATTATTTAGCAATACCCACACCTATATCTACTTTGTGCGTGGATACTAAAAAAAAATACTAATAGTGATGAATAAACTCCACAACACATGTTATTGTAGAAATGCTTAATACGCGAGGCTACAAGAAGTGGACGGACTCTTTTAAACGTATTTTCAGTGGAGTATGAAGCCGGATTCGAAGCAATGACCTCAGCTGTCTACTACTCTGAGACTTAATGGATAAATGTGAAATAAAGGAGGCAGTACACGAGTGGAACGGAGGTAAATGACATCAAGTAGTAACTATTTACTTTACTACATGTTGTAAAAGTAGTAAGTGACACTCCATTTGTGTAGTTATTAGCCTCAACCCGAATAAACAGAATGCTAATGCTAACAAGCTAACGCTAAAGCCGATGTGTTTGTGTTATCAGCATGAGATAAACTCTGACATTTATTCTTTATGTATTGTGAAGGATATATATATATATCTTCATATATCCATATTTTGTCTTACTTATTAATTTTCATAGTCATATTACATATAGCTAGTGTTCCATATTGTACTCTTTGCTTTTCTAATCATCTCATGACAAAGTGCTTGCACTGGGGATGGCCTTGGGTTGGAAGGCAGAGAGAAGGAATCCTCCTTGCTTTCCTGCAGCCCAACTCTAGATAAGAAGCACAATGAGCATGTGTTTGAGGTGAGACAAGTGGGGGCGGGGGGGGGGGGGGGGGGGGGGGGGGTTTGGGGGGGTGTATTGAAGAGGAGAGTGCATTCCGGGATGTTTTCAGATCAACTTGGGCTACGCATTTGTATGTGTTGTTCGAGGCTGGTCTCTATTCTCAAATATTTGACAATAAATTACAAAATACCTATACTGTGCTTGGTGGTACCTTTGAGTTCAGTTTATATGTCATCTAAGGAACTTGGGACTGACCAGCGTTTTACATCCCACTTGGAGGAACATCTGGTCAAACACAACAATTTGGGGGCTTCGTCCGAGATGACACGCTGACAATTGGACCTTCTCTTGCAATCTTCTGGACAGACTCACATGGCCAAAACATAATTCAAGGTAAGCAGAACCTTTCTTTTTAGATAAAATCTGCATTAGGAGTCTGCCCAGAAATCTGTAAGTTAAACACTGCTTTGTACCCCAGACACAGAATGGTGATTTTGATAGATTGATTGCATTTTTGCCGAGCCTGCCATTGCATTAAAATTGTAAATAAGTGGTCAACTCACGTCATTGTGTCTCGATTACCGTGACGGGCAGTTTCATTGACGAGTGAACTAATAGTTGGGTGTGGCTCACCCTGGGTAGTTGGTCGCCGCCTAAAAGAGTAACGGGTTGGATGCCCATCATATGGTACAGTAAATACTCCCTGGGTGTAAGATCCCTGTGACATCTTTATGTGCACACAAACTAAGGATAGGTTGGAGGCCATTTGTAAAATACAATAAATACTCCCTGGTTGCGAGTTCCCTACGGCATTAACGTGTGCGTTAAAATTAAGAATCATACGGGAGGAGGCCCTTCTGTACCATATGATAAATTCCACGGCTGGAGGCCATTTGTAATAAATACAATAAAGATTCCCTGGTTGTGAGGTCCCGGCGACACTTTAGTGTGCGCTAAAATTAAGGAAAAATAGACACAATGGACAAGGAGTGTGACAGACAAGAATGTGATGACGGCTGGGGAAAATGTGATGAATCATTACTGTTTAATAATCAATTGAATGCACTGTTGTCGACAATGGAATTAGCAGGTAGAGTTTAAAAAGAAAAAAAAAAGAAAAAAAAGAAAAGAGAACGTTCCTTGAAAGGGTTAAGAGGGAGTTTACAATACTCGAAAAGTTGTGAACTCAAACGTCTGGTAAAATAAAAAATTAAATAAAAAAGTAACTGGAAGTTTTATGGTAAAGTGAAACGCAGAGAGAGTGCTTACGTGTGCGTGTGTGTGTGTGCGTAAGCACTTGCGTGTGTGTGTGTGTGTGTGTGCTGCTGATTGCGCATGTGTGTGCGCTGGTGAAAATGGAACAGGCAGGTCAAGAGAAAAAAGAGCAGGGTTGGTGCTCGAGAATTTAAGAGTTTGGCGTATGATAAAAGTAAACGGGGATTACGTGGAAAAACGAAATGCAGCAAAAGAACAGATGATTAATGAGACAAATATGACAGAATGGATTGATTGGTCTTTCGCCTGTCGCGCATGCGCAAGACAATTCAAACGACCCGCCCAGACTTTGACTAAGCCACCGCCCTATGACGTAAGGCCGGAGGCGTCTTTATACCCACTTTTGACAGTCACAGGAGGAGCCCTGGTGGTCGAAACAAAAACAAAGCTCTCTGGTCCACCCCCTACTCCTGTGACAAATGAGGGCGGTGCTCACACAGCCTCTCTAAGATTGAACCCTCCTCCAAAACTAACGCTGTCTCCTGAGTGTAAATCACCTCTGGTGCCTAAGCCCCAAAATAACATCCACCCAGCAGAAAACCTCCCGAATATGCCTAATCTTACTAGACAGCAGATAATGCATGAGTCAACGCAAAACTCCTCACTTTACACGCCAGACCATTTTGTTGCCATAAACAAATGCCCTCCCCCAGTAGATGACAGCCTCTCACGTGCACATCAGACATTCTTGAACAACACACAACAGAGCCAGACTTTGTGGTCTCCTGTAACTGTTAATGGCTCAATGGAAGGCTACATTGACCAACACCCACATGAACCACATGCATACAACACACGCTCAAAAAAGCTGGAGGGACACGCATATCCACTTTTTCCTGATAAAAGCGGCAGATTTCAATATAAGCCTTTTGCTGTGGCAGACATGCAAGCCATTGTTGACAAACTTCCACCTGTGTCTGAAGGTGGGAGTCTATGGCTCAACACATTAGACAAGCTAACAGCAGGATACACTCTCTCCGTAGCAGACTTTAGAAGCATTTTGTATCGTTGTGTTTCCACACAAGATGGCAAAAATACAGAACAACAAGCAGGATTAATGGCTGAATCTTCGACCTCACCGATAACACCATACGTTACAAACATAGCTACTGCTATGCGCAGTCTCTTTCCTCAAGATGAGGATGATAAGGCTAATGACAGAGCAGCAAGAAAGCAACTCCTTAATTTACAGATCGCTGAAGATAAAAGGTCAAAAGAACTAATTAGTAAAAAATCAGCTAGGGTATATTCAGCACTGGGTGACCTTGCTTCTGAGTTCCAACAGGTGGAGGAAAGAATCCTCAACAGATGTGCGACCAGACGGTTGGACTCGGGTGGTGGACAACACGGTGCTTCAAAGCCAGTCCGGGGTGGAAACTGTTTCGGCTGTGACCAGCCTGGTCACTGGAGTCGTGACTGTCCGAACATTTCCGAACAGGAAAGGTTCCAACAAACGAACACAAAAGCGTGGCAAAGGACGCCCACCGCAGGAGCCCCAGCAGGAGATACAGACTGGCCCCCTGCTGGACATGAGTGTCAACGACAATGTTATCAGTTCGTGATTGACACTGGCGCCACCCATTCGATTCTGAATGCAGAGGTACCAAAGAAACTGTGTGCTTCCTCTTTAAAGGTCGAAGGCTTCGCTGGGGTCACAAGGTTACCTGTCACCAAACCACTTCCGGTTCAGATTGCTGGACCTCCTTTACAGACTGTATCCTGACATTCAAATCGCACAGAAGGAACATTCCTGGTGTTACCTGACGGCTCAACCACCAAGCTGCGACACCACTACCAAGGCTCCTCCATGAGCTCATACCACAGCCTGAAACAACAGGAATGGCTGACATCCAACTGCTCTAACAGTGAAAACCCTGACTGGCTGAGATGCTTCCGTGTGTTCTGCCACCCGACTCGCCATATGTTATGATCACCAGTTAGACACTCATACCAGGAGACCTTTGACTCCTTTGTATATTTATATATGTTGGAACTCAAGGTGTGGTTGCTCATGTTGACCTATCTTTGAAACAACTAGCATGGTATAAGATGGACACAATAGTGTCCCACATTGTTCACTTGCTCTCTGTCTCGCCTACAAAACCAAAGAACTTAGGTGCAATGATAAGACACGGCGTAGCTGCCAAACATTACACCGACACCCAAATACCACATTTTCAATTGTTTAAGTTTAGCACATAGTTGTGTTAAACACATAACTATGGGCTGCACTTTAGACACCTGTAGGCTACGAGGAGCTAGCAGCTACACAACAGCTGAGCTAAAACGACACATTACACATTTAAGCATATCAAATAATTATAGTTGCTCATTACATACACAAAGTTGCCATGGCAGAAGTCTGATAGAAAATATTCAGTAACAAACGTGTCCGCATCATTCGACTTTCTACAACATGAGCTTGACTTAATCAATTATTGGGGCCACCAGGTGTGGTAGAATTTCAAAATACTATTGCTAAAGCATCCGCCATAAGGGTAGTATTTTTCTTGTATTTGTGACAATATAAATATGAGCATATGTTGTTACTTTCACCATATTGAATAAGTTACATAAAAGTTAGGCTTTAGTTGAGTTTGAGTTATTTGTGATATCGCTAAGGGGTCCCCTACCCTAACAACACCCCCCAGTGGACCACAGAGGCTAAAGAGACTATCATTGACCTCAAACATGACCTGTCCTCCACTACTTGACTATTAGCTGACCTTTTTCTTAGATGTTTCTGAAAGTGATAGTATTACTAACACAGTCCTTTTTTCCAGAAACAGAAGGGGGTGAGTGAGGGTGGATACAGACTCCTTGGAACAAAATCGACAATAAATCCGACTCTGACACATTCCATAGTTTTAACGTTTTTCCCGTGGGTAAGAAGTTATAACTAATTTTAATTTGAAAATAACGATTTTACACATAGATAGTAGTTTAGTAAATCAAATTTAGAATATGGAGGAGGTGAGGGTGAACCATGTATAGTCTTTGATTTCACTGATATGATCAATACGGTACAAGGGAAAAGGTACGTACTGACTTGTGTTGACAATTACAATGGTTGGCCGGAAGCAACAACAGCCTCAAAAGAGGATGCAACATCAGTAATTAAATGACTTGTGAATGACCTAGTACCCCGACATGGTTTCCCCAAAAAGATTAGGTCAGACAACGGCAACCATTACAAAAAAAAAAATACTCACTTAGCCTTGGTCGAAAAGGCTTTCGGACTAGAACACAGGTTTGGGGTACCATCCTGAGTCCCAAGGTAAGTTTGAAAGGATGGACCAGAGCATTAAAAACTAATTGGCTAAAATCTGTGCACAGACCAAATTCAATTGGATTGACATGTTGCAATTAGCGTTAATGATCATTCGAAGGTCCGTGAATAAAACTGTTTTACCGCCCTTTGAGTTTTTCACCCTATGAGCTGCATACAGGTCAGCCATTCACAGGACCAGCAGCCCCCCATGGAAGGAGGACTCAGCGTAAAACCAAAATGGTATTTTACACAAAAAATGCAGAATTTGTGTGCCAGTTCTTCTGTACAGATACGAGGATGACAGCCCGCCACTCCAGATTCCCTTCCGCCTGCTGAGAGGGTCAAGATCTAGGTCATCAAACGCAAGTGGACGGAGCCCAGGTGGACTGGTCCCTTCAAGGTCGTGGAACGGACGTCCCACGCCCTTCGATTGGCTGGTTAAAGGGACACCTGGTACCACCTCTCCCTCTACACTCCTGCTGAAGAACCTGACAGATTACCAGCGGATGTCATTGCTGACATCGCCACTACATCTGCCCCACTCGACCCCCCAGCAGCGCCTTTTGAGCCTGAGGCATCTGAAGAAGAACGGGAGCAGAAAACGACTAATTTTTAGTGTGTGTGTTAACGAGGTAACACACATAAGGGGTGATTGTGCTAGTAACCTCTCCCCCTCTAGGTCATAGAAGAGCGAGGCTTTAATTACACACACATAATCCTACAGCCCAGAAGACGACGCTGAGAGAGAGATTTTCTACCTATATTACTCTTTTCAACTTCTATATTGTATATCCTTATTTGAGACCAGCCTTTATACTCGAAGTTATCCAATTTCTCTTGCTTGTTTTCAGCATAACTACATGTGTCGTTACATTAAGTGAAAAGTTTGATGTTTATCCCCGTTTTGTTACGTAAATTACTCTGATATTGATAGACGAAAGGCAGGATGTTACACCCGGTAGTGTTCCCTGACGGACTGGTGCTTGGGCGTGTTCTACTGTCTTTGTGTCTCAGTTCTTCCTTCCTGACGACAGTGACTGACAAGTGTCTAAGAACAAACAGCGGACTTTAAATAGACTGGGTCAAAGGGGATAGCAAGACTTATTTTTTGATCTGTGCAGTGTGATTAATTACGGGGGACACATTAATAATAATAACCTCTATATTTGTTACGACTCAACCCTGAACCATTGGTGTCGGATGCAGACAACATACTATGGTAAGTGGTGCCCATCGTCCCTTTTATGTTGTTTTGGGGGTTGACCTGACTGATACAGACTCTAAAGGAATTATTAAAATTAATGTCCTTGAGAGGGCGTTAACTACCTCTACACCCTCTGTAGCACCTAAAGTACCACCCCACCTTGGTGGTGTTTCAAAGGCTCTCACATCTGTGCGTGCTAATGACATCACCACCGAAGGCCTGGTAACTTTGACCTTAGGAGCGGGTACAGGTAAACCTGTGGCTCAGGTGAATGCCAAAACCTGGGTGACTGTGTTGCTTGTTCCGCTGGACGTCCTTTTCCCCACACTTATCCCGCCCCCTTTAAGTTGACTGACATAAATGGCTTGGTTCAGAAGGCCTTAGAAGGCCTCCAAGCCCTGTCTAAGGAACTTACTGAAGTTTCCGGTGTCTCTGACCCCTTTAAAGATTGGCTCTAGACCACCTTTGGCAGGTGGACTGACATAATTAAGTCTGCCCTAGGTGGACGCGGGCAAATACTGCGGCATGGTCATGCTGGACCTTCAGAAGGCCTTTGACACCGTTAACCAAGCTATACTGTTGGATAAGCTCAGAGCAATCGGGTTTAACAAAACCTCTTGGAGCTGGATGCAATCTTACTTGGAGGGGAGGGAGCAGGTGGTAGAGGTGAACGGCACCGTGTCCCCCCCCCCTCTCGGTGAGCTGTGGAGTCCCCCAAGGCAGTATATTGGGACCTTTACTGTTCCTAATATACATAAACGACATGTCATCGGCATGCGACTGTGAATTGTTTTTGTTTGCGGATGACTCTGCCTTGCTGGTATGCGGCGAGGACAAGTCACAGGTGGAGAAAATCCTCAGTGCTAAGCTCTGTAGAACTTGCACCTGGCTCGCTGACAACAAGCTATCCATCCACTTGGGTAAAACAGAATCCATCCTGTTTGGGTCCCACATCAAACTTAAGAGAGTCAATGACTTCACCATAAAAGTAGGTGACAGTGTCATCACCAGGAAAGATGAGGTCACCTACCTAGGTTCCATTCTAGAGGCTAAACTTCCCTGTGATAAAATGGCAACCAAGGTAATCAAAAAGGTTAACCAACGAACGAGATTTCTCTACAGAATTTCCTCTCTGGTCAACAAAAGCACCATGAGGATTCTGGCGGGAACTCTCGTTAAACCCTTTTTCGATTACGCATGCACCTCCTGGTACCCTAGCACCTCCAAAACCCTCAAATCTAAACTCCAAACATCTCAGAACAAGCTAGTCAGGTTACTTGTAGACCTCCACCCCAGATCCCACCTCACTCCTACCCACTTCTCTAAAGTGGGCTGGCTCAAGGTGGAGGACAGAGTAAAACAACTTACACTGAGCCTAGTCTATAAAATCCGCTACACCTCCCTGATACCGAAGTACATGTCAAACTACTTCCTTAACGTAAATGACCGCCATAACCACAACACCAGGGGGTGCTCCACTAACCACGTTAAACCCAGATTCCGAACTAACAAAGGTCTTAACTCATTCTCTTTCTATGCCACATCAATGTGGAATGTGCTCCCAACAGGTATAAAAGAAAGGGCATCTCTATCCTCCTTCAAAACCGCAATAAAAGTTCACCTCCAGGCAGCTACAACCCTAAACTAACACCCTCCCCGGATTGCTAATAATCAAATGTAAACAATCAAATGCAGATACTTTTTCTTTTTCTTATGCCTTCTGATCTCTCTCTCTCTCTCTCTCTCTCTCTCCCTCTCTCTCTCTCTCTCTCTCTCTCTCTCTATGTCCACTACTTGATGTCCATATCCCCCCCCGCCACACCCCTGATTGTAAATAATGTAAATAATTCAATGTGATTATCTTGTGTGATGACTGTATTATGATGATAGTATATATGATAGTATATATCTGTATCACGAATCAATTTAAGTGGACCCCGACTTAAACAAGTTGAAAAACTTATTCGGGTGTTACCATTTAGTGGTCTCAGTCTGGACCCCGTCTCCAGGGGCCCAGGCTTAGACTGAATTTTTTTTTTTTCCTCACCCCCGTAGCCCCCCCCCCCCCCCCTCCCCAGCGTTTACCTGTTTCTCACCTTTTTTTGTAAGGGGCGCCGGAAGTTGCCAGACCTGTCAGCGATCCTGTTCTGTCTCCTTGTAATGTTTGTCTGCTCTTGAATGGGATTGTGCTGAAAATCGTAATTTCCCCTCTGGGCTAATTAAAGTATTTCTGATTCTGATTCTGATGTTGCTCCGCTCGGCTTCACGAACAGAGTTTAACTTTCTGGTGTTTGTGAAGAAGGGGCAGGATTTCAGAGCGTCTTTCACTGCAATGGTCTCACTGGGAGGCTCAGGTTCTCTCTGAACCTGAGCTTCTCGTCGAGAAGACAATTGGGTTGAGGGAGCAGTTTATCAATTCCATTTTTAGATCTCGGAGAGCAGTGCAAAATAGAGGACCCTTAAAGTTAAGACAATGTATATCTGTAAATGGAAAAAGGATACCACAGTTTTTCTTACTGTAACAAAATGGCAGCTCATTTGCCAGCATTTTACCGTTAAAAAAATAGTGGTATTGTTTCTCCATTATGCTGTAAAACCACCAGAATTTTACCATAAAATCTATCATTTTTAGAGTGTGCAATTTGATGGCTCAATTGCTTTGAATTGGTACTTCAAATGCATATTTGAGTATTTATTTGTATTTTAGCAACAAACAAAAAAAATGTTTGGAATGTATGATACCATAAAATGTGTTTCATATGCACATTCACCGAACCCTTCTTTAGTGAAAAATAAAATGTTTTTTTTTTTTCAAATTCAAGACAAAGTTATATGTTTTTTTACACGTGCACAAAATGAACTGTGCATGAACATCACCTTGTTCAAAGAACAAAACCAACACAGTGCATAAACTCACAACAAATTACACACCTGCAAATCAGTGTGACTTCTGCTGTTTCCATATCCATAATACGCCGATTGGGAGAAGTTTTTATTTACACGATGAGTCGGGTGTGTCTTGACCTACGCGGCGGAGGCTCCACCGAACCCCTGACATACCGAACCCCTAGGGTTCGATCGAACTCAGGTTAAGAACCACTGCATTAGAGAATAAGATATTGCTGAAAATGTAATTTTGTTGTATGTTTTAAGTGCAATGACAAGGTGCTATCCTATCTTATCCTATCCTATTATTAGATAGTATCACAATTTAATAGATATTTTCTCTGCAAAAATGGAAAGAATGAATACATTTTGTGAAAAAAGATTAAGAACCTTATTGACGTCTATTATTTCCAGGCTTTCGCGGGCCACATTAAATTGATGTGGCCGGCCAGAACTGGACTTTGGGCCTTGAGTGTTCTTTCATCAACCATACATATAAACATTGGCTTAGCATGCATTGGTACAAACCATAAATAATTTTATATGAAACCTGTTAAAAATGATAAAAATAGAACATTGAAAATAGAAAATAAAACATTAATATTTCAACTTTTGGAAGAGTCTTTATATCATATGTGTTCCTTACACGATGAGTCGGGTGTGTCTTGACCTACGCGGCGGAGGCTCCACCAACCCCTGACATACCGACATACTCATCGGGGCTAACGCTAAAGGCTAATCCTCAAAGAAGCGCTAATAAGGAGTCTGTTAAGATAGAACTAGCCAGTGCCAGGCTGGATAATCCCTGCACACATAGCAATTCTCTTAGAATAATATACAACTCACATAATGTTTTTTCTGCGTCAGAGGTGGACATGCATTTTACTGAGGTGGCAAACAATCTAAAAATTCCTGTCATATCAATTCCTAGATATGGTCGAAATTATTTAAAGTGCACTACGCATAATAAACGTAACATTATTAATATTGCTACTACGGATACTTTCAACAAAAACTCCTCAAAACAGCCCACTACCTATAATATGGGCTTTTTAAACATAAGATCATTGTCTTCCAAAACGTTATTAGTTAATGAAGTCATTAGAGACAACAAACTTGATGTCGTTGGTCTAGCCGAGACCTGGCTCAAACCAGACGAATTTTTTGCGCTGGGTGAGGCGTCTCCTCCTGGCTGTACGGGAACGCATATTGCCCGTCCCATTAGAAGGGGTGGGGGTGTTGCACTAATATACAACAAAAACTTTAGCCTTACCTCGGACCTAAATAATAAATATAACTCGTTTGAGGTGCTTACTATGAGGTTTGTCACACCGCTGCCTCTGCACCTGGCTGTCATCTACCGCCCCCCAGGGCCCTATTCCGACTTTATCAATGAATTTTCAGAGTTCGTTGCTGATCTAGTGACGCACGCCGACAATATAATCATAATGGGAGACTTTAACATCCATATGAATACCCCATCGGACCCTCCATTCGTGGCGCTCCAGACTATAATTGATAGCTGCGGTCTTACACAAATAATAAATGAACCCACGCATCGCAACGGTAATACGATAGATCTAGTGCTTGTCAGGGGTGTCACCACCTCCAAAGTTACGATACTCCTGTACACTAAAGTAATGTCCGATCATTACCTCATAAAATTTGAAGTTCTGACTCATTGTCAACAAACTAATAATAATAATAATAACTACTATAGCAGCCGCAACATTAATGCTACCACAACGACGACTCTTACTGACTTATTGCCTTCGGTAATGGCACCATTCCCAAATTATGTGGGCTCTATTGATATCCTCACTAACAACTTTAACGACGCCCTGCGCGACACCATTGATAGTGTAGCACCGCTAAAGCTAAAAAGGGCCCCTAAAAGGTGTACCCCATGGTTTACAGAAGAAACTAAAGCCCAGAAATTATCATGTAGAAGGCTGGAACGCAAATGGCGTGCGACTAAACTTGAGGTTTTCTATCAAGCATGGAGTGATAGTTTAATAACTTATAAACGCATGCTTACCTCAGCTAAAGCTAAATATTACTCAAATCTCATCCACCTCAACAAAAATGATCCTAAATTTTTGTTTAGTACAGTAGCATTGCTAACCCAACAAGGGACTCCTCCCAGTAGCTCCACCCACTCAGCAGATGACTTTATGAATTTCTTTAATAAGAAAATTGAAGTCATTAGAAAAGAGATTAAAGACAATGCATCTCAGCTACAACTGGGTTCTATTAACACAGATACGACTGTATATACGACAGACACTGCCCTCCAAAATAGTTTCTCTCTCTTTGATGAAATAACATTGGAGGAATTGTTAAAATGTGTAAATGGGACAAAACAAACAACATGTTTACTTGACCCAATTCCTGGGAAACTTATCAAGGAGCTTTTTGTATTATTAGGTCCATCAGTGTTAAATATTATAAACTTATCACTTTCCTCTGGCACTGTTCCCCTAGCATTCAAAAAAGCGGTTATTCATCCTCTACTCAAAAGACCTAACCTCGATCCTGACCTCATGGTAAACTACCGACCGGTGTCCCACCTTCCGTTTATCTCGAAAATCCTCGAAAAAATTGTCGCACAGCAGCTAAATGAACACTTAGCGTCTAACAATCTCTGTGAAGCTATTCAATCCGGATTCAGGGCAAATCACTCTACGGAGACAGCCCTCGCAAAAATGACTAATGATCTATTGCTAACGATGGATTCTGATGCGTCATCTATGTTGCTGCTTCTTGATCTTAGCGCCGCTTTCGATACTGTTGATCATAATATTTTATTAGAGCGTATCAAAACGCGTATTGGGATGTCAGACTTAGCCTTGTCTTGGTTTAACTCTTATCTTACTGACAGGATGCAGTGTGTCTCCCATAACAATGTGACCTCGGACTATGTTAAGGTAACGTGCGGAGTTCCCCAGGGTTCGGTTCTTGGCCCTGCACTCTTTAGTATTTACATGCTGCCGCTAGGTGACATCATACGCAAATACGGTGTTAGCTTTCACTGTTATGCTGATGACACTCAACTCTACATGCCCCTAAAGCTGACCAACACGCCGGATTGTAGTCAGCTGGAGGCGTGTCTTAATAAAATTAAACAATGGATGTCCGCTAACTTTTTGCAACTCAACGCTAAGAAAACGGAAATGCTGATTATCGGTCCTGCTCAACACCGACATCTATTTAATAATACCACCTTAACATTTGACAACCAAACAATTAAACAAGGCGACTCAGTAAAGAATCTGGGTATTATCTTCGACCCAACTCTCTCGTTTGAGTCACACATTAAGAGTGTTACTAAAACGGCCTTCTTTCATCTCTGTAATATCGCTAAAATTCGTTCCATTTTGTCCACAAATGATGCTGAGATCATTATCCATGCGTTCGTTACATCTCGTCTCGATTATTGTAACGTTTTATTTTCGGGCCTCCGTATGTCTAGCATTAAAAGATTACAGATGGTACAAAATGCGGCTGCTAGACTTTTGACAAAAACAAGAAAGTTTGATCATATTACGCCTATACTGGCTCACTTGCACTGGCTTCCTGTGCACCTAAGATGCGACTTTAAGGTTTTACTACTTACGTATAAAATACTACACAGTCAAGCTCCTGCCTATCTTGCCGATTGTATTGTACCATATGTCCCGGCAAGAAATCTGCGTTCAAAGAACTCCGGCTTATTAGTGATTCCCAGAGCCCAAAAAAAGTCTGCGGGCTATAGAGCGTTTTCTATTCGGGATCCAATACTATGGAATGCCCTCCCAGTAAAAGTTAGAGATGCTACCTCTATAGAAACATTTAAGTCTCATCTTAAAACTCATTTGTATACTCTAGCCTTTAAATAGACTCCCTTTTTAGACCAGTTGATCTGCCGTTTCTTCTTTTCTTTTCTACTCTGCTCCCAACCCGGGGTGGACCGCTAGCCTGTTCATCGGATGGGGACATCTCTACGCTGCTGACCCGTCTCCGCTCGGGATGGTTCCTGCTGGCCCCACCATGGACTGGACTTTCGCTGATGTGTTGGACTTTCACAATATTATGTCAGACCCACTCGACATCCATTGCTTTCGGTCTCCCCTAGGGGTGGGGGGGGGGGGGGGTTACCCACATATGCGGTCCTCTCCAAGGTTTCTCATAGTCATTCACATTGACGTCCCACTGGGGTGAGTTTTACTTGCCCGTATGTGGGCTCTGTACCGAGGATGTCGTTGTGGCTTGTACAGCCCTTTGAGACACTTGTGATTTAGGGCTATATAAATAAACATTGATTGATTGATTGATTGATTCCTTTGATTGTGAGATGACTAATGACAGAAAGTTTCGAGAGCCTCTAAAGGAGTTGGAATGTATCTGAGTGTTATGTGAGAGGAGCCCAAAAAGAGCCATCTCACCCTGTGAACTCCTTCTCTGTCTGAGCATTTAATAATGTGTCAATGTGTCAAGCTGTCTGAGCACAGCAAGTTGTCAGCCATGAAGGAAAAAAAATTACAAGCTGTAAGCTGTGCATGTCGCTGAGGAAAGACTTACTGGTAATTCCAGGCAAAAAAACAACATATATACGCTTGCAAAACATCAAAGTGAGAACATCACATCAAATGCAACCCTTTCAACTCTGGTCCACAGCTATCTGAGGATATCATTGAGAATTACCCCACTCATACCCATTGGTAAAACACAGAGCATAGAAGTGTGAAGGGGATAAAATAACAACATCCAATATTAAAAATATGCACTGGACTGAACAACACATTAAGCAGCTGTGAGTTTAATTAATACACCACTCACAGACATTTGACAGCTCTCTCCTCTGCTTTCCATCACAGCACATCTGTCCTGCGGCTACGTACTAAAAAGGCTGATTTCCCTCCAGAACAGACACACTTGATGACAGCTGCTGAGGTGTCGCTTCTTTTGCCAACAGACGCACCGCTTTATCACGAGAGAAAGCTCGCTTCTTTGTCGCTTTTCTTCTTGTTCATATGTGTAATAAACACCGGTGATAAGGTTATGCAATGCAACTTGTTTGTATTAGTTGTTTTGCAGTAATATTTCATTGTGCAGTTGACAGTGTAGACTATTGAGACTGCTATTGATGTGTCAATATACATATTTTGCCTCAATCACTAGTTTTCCATGTTTTTCTTTACATTACCCTAAAAAAAACAACATCAACTTTTTTCCTTTGTAGGCTTGTGCATGACATTTGGATTTGGATAAAGATGCAAAACCATTATTTCAGTTGATTTTACATGACTTATTTCATTAATTTGTTTGACAGTTTGCAATGCACACTCCCGGGGTGCAACATTTCAATATCAAAATACACACCTTACATTTCATTACACTTTGGGCCTGACCTACTAAGATCCATATACCAAGTGCCAAACAGCATGTGCAAACTATAACACTTTGCGTGTAGTACCTGCATTATGTGCCCATGGAAACACTCATTTCCATCCATATTCATGTTACTATGCTTTTCAACCTGTGTGCAATGGTGTTGATTTAACAGCACTCATATTTAATCTGTGAATCCTTTTCTACAAGAATTGCGATGTATAGACAACAGAAACAATATTTAGCGAGCTGACACTTTGCAGGGAGGCAATGAACCATCACAACAGCGCAGTGCGTTCGTGCGTCTGGAATGATCCAAATGCAAGAAAATGCATATTGCAAAATGTTTTTTAATATAGTAGATATATTATAATATATTTCCTAAATTAAAAAAAAACAACTAACAGCATTAAAAAAACGGCAGCAAACACCAAAACTTGGAATGGGAATCGAAAACCGGTTCTGATCCAGAACCGGTTCCCAGTGTATCAATTCCTTGTAATCGCTTGCCATTTTGTCTAGCAGTTCTTCCGGATTTTGAACAAGGTTAAATACAGTTTCCCGTATAACACAATGAGAATGATATATTGCTCAATTATTCTACCTTATTTCAATTATTGTGCAGAAATATGGGGAAATACATATCACAGCAACATAGGGGCGGCATGGCATAGTGGGTAGAGCGCCCGTGTCAGAAACCTGAGGGTTGCAGGTTCGCTCCCCGCCTCTTACCATGCCGTTGTGTCCTTGGGCAGGACACTTCACCCTTGCCCCCGGTGCCACTCACACCGGTGAATGAATGTTGAATGAATGATAGGTGGTGGTCGGAGGGGCCGTAGGCGCAAATTGGCAGCCACGCTTCCGTCAGTCTACCCCAGGGCAGCTGTGGCTACGAAAGTAGCTTACCACCACCAGGTGTAAATGAATGATGGGTTTTTAACATGTAAAGCGACTTTGGGTACTTAGAAAAGCGCTATATAAATCCCAGGTATTATTATTATTATAATGCCTTTATTTCTTTCACAGAAAAGAGCAATTCGTATAATTTGTAAAGTAAGATATAGAGACCACACAAATCCACTCTTCATTGGGTCAGGATTATTAAAACTAGGAGACATTGTAGAATTGCATACTCTATTAGTGATGTTCAAAGCTAGAAATAAAGTTCTTCCGAAGGACTTACAAAAGTTATTTGTGTTCACGTCTGAAGATGGGAACCACAGAAGGCCGTATGATTTTAAACATCCAAGAGTGCGAACAAATTTGAAGCAAATGTGCTTGTCTGTTGCTGGTGTGAAAGCATGGAATTCTCTAGACAAAGACTTAAAAAGTTGCAAGAATATCTTTGAATTTAAAAAGAGTTACAAAAAGAGACAACTGGAATTATATCAAACTGATTTTTGATTTTGATTGGACGTGTCATTTTGAAAATGCTTAAACGAAAATTTTAAGTATTTTAGAGTTCGGGTGTTGGTGGAGGGAACAGTGATAAAGTCATCTAAATAATTTGTGTTAAAAAGGGGGCAGATAAATATAAGAATAGTATTCTTCCATCTGCTCCTTTCTGATCATGGAAATGTATAAGAAACAAAAAAACAACGAAAGTGTCAACTGTATATGGCTTGTATATATGCATTTTCATGAAAGGAATAAAAAGAAATGATGAAATGATGATGGATTGGAAATGACGTCATTATGCAACGTGCGTAGTGATGTCAGCAAGATGGCGTGTTCACGGGCGGAGAAAGCGCATCGACGTTTGCCAACATTTTACTAATACGCAGCTTTGGCTTCCAAACATTTGATCGCTTGCCCGTACGTGCGTGCCGCTATGTGCATGTCACGTACGTAACTTTGGGGAAATATATGTGCTGTATGAACTTTACGGAGGTGAACGGTACTTTGGGCTGTGGGATTAAGTGTGTTGTGCGGGTGTTTGAGTTGTATTGGTGGGTTATATGGACGGGAGGGGGGAGGTGTTTGTTATGCGGATTAATTTGTGGCATATTAAATATAAGCCTGGTTGTGTTGTGGCTAATAGAGTATATATATGTCTTGTGTTTATTTACTGTTTTAGTCATTCCCAGCTGAATATCAGGTCCCACTGACCTCTCACAGCATCTTCCCTATCTGAATCCTTCACTCTCACTTTCCTCATCCACAAATCTTTCATCCTCGCTCAAATTAATGGGGTAATCGTCGCTTTCTCGGTCCGAATCGCTCTCGCTGCTGGTGGCCATGATTGTAAACAATGTGCAGATGTGAGGAGCTCCACAACCTGTGACGTCACGCTACTTCCGGTACAGGCAAGGCTTTTTTATCAGCGACCAAAAGTTGCAAACTTTATCGTCGATGTTCTCTACTAAATCCTTTCAGCAAAAATATGGCAATATCGCAAAATGATCAAGTATGACACATAGAATGGACCTGCTATCCCCGTTTAAATAAGAAAATCTCATTTTAGTAGGCCTTAAATGAATGCCTTCTCATTTAGATGAACATGAGGAGACATTTTCTGACCGGTTTGGAGGGGGGCAGTAACGGCTCCTGTTCACGTCTGCCGCAAGTTTTCACGGCGGCAGGGAAGTGTACCACTCGGCCAGGTACAAGGAATGTCACCGAGCAGTGACTAAGTTTGTGGTCGAAAGCTTACACCAATTTGCCACATAGATGCTCCTTCGGTAGGTGAATGTTTCAATTGTATTAAGAGAAAGGTTGCATATTTTCCTCCAAGTACATTTTCGCTCAGTCATTATGTTATACAGGTGGAACTCATAAACTTAGAATATAAGGCCATTCATGTCAGCAATTCAAATTCAAATGTGAAACTAATATGTGATATTAACTCATTACATGCAGAATGACATATGTCAAGCCTTTATGTATTATAATTTTGATGATCATAGCTTACAGTTTTAAAAAAATAAAGATTTTAATTTTAAGGTTTTCATAAACTGTAAGCAATAAACATCAAACATTATATCAAAATAAGGTTCAAAACATCTAATGTTGCATGCCATGAGCCCATGTCATCATATTAGTTTCACCTTTTAACTCTAAACAAACCTTTGCACAACATACTGCACGGTATAGTTTCTAGGTAGATGACAAAGATTCTTTAAAGTTTTAAAAAGGCTACAAAAAATTAACATTCTTGTGTAATGTATACATGTTTTCTTTTGTTAAATTCTCCAAAATAAAAAAATAAAAATCTATTTTCAAAAGTTTTTTTCTATGCTATGTGCCTCTTAAGACCTCACTGTTGGCTTTGTAAGGTCATGTTTGCACTAAAATAAACAAAATTGATGCTAATCCATCTGTTTGTTATCTTTTTTCCCCAAATAAGAACCAATAAGAGAACCGATAAAGAACCGAATTGTTATACACAATGGAAAGTGAAATCGGAACCGGAAAAATCTTTTCAATTCCAATCCCTAACCAAAACACATCAATTTAATTTGTTTTAATCAGCCTCTTAATTCATCCAGCAACTATAAAAGCATAAAAAAGATATTGCTGAATAAACGATAGGCCTAATATTTAGTTATTTCTGTCATTCCAAATATGTTGACACGGACATAGGCCAGAGAATTATCTGTCCATCGTCTGTCTTTGCTGCGTGATCACCACTTTTCTCACAGCCGTGTGTGTAACTGGGCCAGTTTGCACGAAGATGACAAACGTGCTGAATAAAGACGCAAAATAGTGCCCACAGAACTGTTTCAGCCTTGATAAATCGCATCGCACGTGCTGAATAAATCATATTTGCATCTCTGTATGTATTGTGGGATCTCTTTAGGTATTGTGAGCATGCTGATGATCAGCCAATATTCTGTATATTCATGAAGACAGACTTGCACATTTTCCCTCCTTATTTTGCTCACTTAAAGGGGCTGTTTGCAACATTTACACAGATGCCTAGAGGGTACTAACTTTCCAATGTGTTTTAAGTCTTATATCCCGCCCGTTTTCCAGGACGTATCTATGTACACGTACACGCATTTTAGCTATAGGTGTTGTTAGCTATTAATACCGATTTGGATAGTTTGCGTGAGCTGTCATTGAATGTATATTCTACCATAACAACATCATGGCTGCAAATTGTTTGTTGCTTCTCTTGGACAGCTTTTGTATGTGTTGAGACGGATGGAGTGACCGTCTTGAACAACAATAATTTTTTTCGGACAGGTAAACATTTTTTTTTGTACATTCTGTTAGACGGAAGCACACAAAGTCAACATCTTAATGTATCCTATTGTAATTGTATACATGTTTCAAATAAACTAAGACCATAATCAATATAATTTTTCTTGCCTCATAAATGCTTCGGTACATTTAGGGGAACATGAACTCCAGCATGTACTTGGATATACTGAAGCAGAGAATGATACCCTCTTCTGGGATCTTGGCTCAAATAGCAGTTTTCCAACATGATGATGAGTCCAAACACACCTCCAAGATGACAAGTGTCTTGCTGAGGAAGCTGGAGGTGATGGCGTGGTCAAGTATGCCTGCACACAGTTCTGGATGTCTCTGAACGCTGTGTTTTGCAATCTTTTTTTTTTTTTTTTTAACAATGTGCCATTCGTGATGTCATAGATTGATGAATGTACTTATGGAGGCATTTCTAGTCTGGCCAATGGTTGTCTGTCTCTGCAGAGGTAGAAAAGGATGGATGGGGATGTATATCACATCACATATGCAGTATTCACATAACAGTATATACATATATACACACAAATATGTCAATATATATATATATATATATATATATATATATATATATATATATATATATATATATATATATATATATATATATATATATATATATACATATATATAAATACAATATATATATATATATATATATATAATATATATATATATATATATATATATATATATATATATATTTATATTTATATATAAAACGATTAAAATATTTAATCGCGATAATCGCAGTTTGTCCATAATTAACTCAAAATTTGTGATTAATATATGTATACAGAAATATATACAAATATACACACAAATACATATATATATATATATATATATATATATATATATATATATATATATATATATATATATATATATATATATATATATATATATATATATATATATATATACACTACCGTTCAAAAGTTTGGGGTCACCCAAACAATTTTGTGGAATAGCCTTCATTTCTAAGAACAAGAATAGACTGTCGAGTTTCAGATGAAAGTTCTCTTTTTCTGGCCATTTTGAGCGTTTAATTGACCCCACAAATGTGATGCTCCAGAAACTCAATCTGCTCAAAGGAAGGTCAGTTTTGTAGCTTCTGTAATGAGCTAAACTGTTTTCAAATGTGTGAACATGATTGCACAAGGGTTTTCTAATCATCAATTAGGCTTCTGAGCCAATGAGCAAACACATTGTACCATTAGAACACTGGAGTGATAGTTGCTGGAAATGGGCCAAAAATATAAAAAAAAGATATTGCACCAAAAAACAGACATTTGCAGCTAGAATAGTCATTTACCACATTAGCAATGTACAGAGTATATTTCTTTAAAGTTAAGACTAGTTTAAAGTTATCTTCATTGAAAAGTACAGTGCTTTTCCTTCAAAAATAAGGGCATTTCAATGTGACCCCAAACTTTTGAACGGTAGTGTATATATATATGTATATATAAGGGGTGTCAAAGTTATATATATATATATATATATATATATATATATATATATATATATATATATATATATATATATATATATATATATATATATATATATATACACATATATATATATGTATATACACATATATATATATATATATATATATATATATATATATATATATATATATATATATATATATATATATATATATATATTTATATATATATATATATATATATATATATATATATATATACACATCAGTGACGTGCAGTCAGGGGAGGCAGGTGAGGCGGGGCCTCACGTGCCATCATGGAAAGAAAAAAAATGTAAAAAGAAAAAAAAAAAATTTAATTGTTATATGTATCCAGTGATTATACTATAAAGTGTTTTTCCATTTAACTGTACCAGTTTTAGATTATTTTTATTCAAAATCGCTGAATTGTCACATTTGCCGTTCAAATACTGAGAAGAGACTTGCGGGGAGTCACCAGCCAGTTGAGCCTCGCCATGGATTGCGCAATGACTCGGCTAACTGCTGGCCTGCTGTGCAGTGAAACCGTATTGCTATATGAATTATATTATACATTTCCATAGTTTAGTTAGCTGAGGTATATAATGTACAGTGTATTTTGTCAACAACTGTATGTGTGTAACGTATTTCTTGTGCTGAGCAATCATAAAACGGCTGTGAAGACGCACTGGGTGAGGCTCGCAGTAATCCCGCCTCCTGGTGGTAGAGGGAGCTAGTGATCCCAAAGATCATTCTTGCGACTACTCGGCTGCAGAATAAGTGACAACAAGCAGCAACAGTTAGCGATCGTTTATTTTTTCCTCTCGCCTGGACTTTTAACATGGAGGATTACATATCTAAAATAAAACAGTTTTCTAAACTGGACTTTCAATCGAAGCAGGAGGAAATAATTAAAGAAAGATCTCCATCGAGACAGAGATACTTATAAAACTGAAGAAAGATAAGGAAGACTTATATAAACAAGTTATCAATGCTTTTGTTCAGAAGGAGCTGCGCATGGACTTCATTTATAAGTAAAGGTAAGACCATAATAGCGTTTTTTTTTGTTATATGTGCTTTTTTGTGTGCCACAGTTTGTATGTGTAAAGTTAAAGTTAAGGTAAAGTACCAATAATTGTCACACACACTAGGTGTGGTGAAATTTGTCCTCTGCATTTGACCCATCCCCTTGCTCACCCCCTGGGAGGTGAGGGGAGCAGTGGGCAACAGTGGGCAGCAGCGGCGCAGCGCCCGGGAATAATTTTTGGTGATTTAACCCCCAATTCCAACCCTTGAGGCTGAGTGCCAAGCAGGGAAGAATGCTGGTATGAGCTTTTAAACATAACCCGTTAACTGCTGCCAATCAAATGGTGAATAAGATACTCTTTAGGGTTCATATGTTTGTAAATATGACTGTGATGAAGTCAGTGCCTCACCAGCCATGAACCTCACCGCACGTCACTGATACACATATACATATATATATATATATATATATATATATATATATATATATATATATATATATATATATATATATATATATATATATATATATATATATATATATACATAGCCACCGATTTAAATAATACATTCCACTTTTCTGCTGCTCCCTAATTTCCGTTCCGCATTTTCCAGCACACCTTCAACACATCCACAGGTCTGTGTCCTAACCGTTAAGACGGCCATGTTACCGGTAAAAATGTCAGCTGTCTCTGTGCGATATATAAAATGACTATATCGTGATATTCGAGTATATGTTCTCACGCAGTTGCTTTTAGCTGCTGGCATTACACGACAGGCTCTTCTCACTCTTTGTTGTCTCTGCTTCTCACAGACAGCAAGCGCACCTTCTTACACACGTCACATACTGTCACGTCATACGTCACATACTGTTACGTCATACGTCACATATGTATACGCCCTCTCCCAGCAGACAGGTAGCAGCATGGCTAACGTTAGCTGTGATGCTAGTGCAGCCGTGCGAGTGGTAATACGAATGAAGGAAGAATTAATTAATTCCCCCAAAAAACAGCAGGGGGTCCATCGTCTGGCGGTGGTTTGGCTTCAAGTGGAAATATGTCGAACAGACAACCGTAATTTGTCAAGTGTGGAGCAAAAGCGTTGCTATAAAAAGTAACATTACTGCTAATATGTAGCATCATTTGAAAAGTCCCCTGCTAGAGAATGAGGAGTGTTTGAAACTCCGCACGTCAACATCTCCGTTCGGTGCCACACGCCCACACCAAAATATCCACATATATATCGTGTATCGCGATATGGCCTTAAAATATCGCAATATAAAAAAAAAGGCCATATCGCCCAGCCCTAATTCAATGATGGCATTTCTGTTTGTCATGTATAATTTTGTCTATTTTGTGTTTATCCTTGAATAAACAGGTCAGTTTCTTGTTAACAACCATTGTGTATTATTCAAACTCACCTAATTCAGCTGGCTAGTTGTTATCAAAAGTACTAAAACCCTTTTCAACATGAATCTGACAACTAAGTAGGCTAAATAACTTTAAACTTTAATACATGCTCGGATAGGCCAGTATCGGCCAGTATCGGTATCGGATCGGAAGTGCAAAAACAACATCGGTATCGGATCGGAAGTGCAAAAATCTGGATCGGGACATCCCTAATATACACATATGTATATATATACATATGTATGTGTGGGAAAAAAATCACAAGACTATTTCATCTCTACAGGCCTGTTTCATGAGGGGTTTTCCTCAATCCTCAGGAGAAAATCTCCTGAGGATTGAGGAAAACCCCTCATGAAACAGGCCTGTAGAGATGAAATAGTCTTGTGATTTTTTCCCACACATACATATTACGCTCTACCACGGTATCGAGCACTATTTTTTGGATAATCTAATTAAGACATATACATACATATATACACACACACACACACATATATATATATATATATATATATATATATATATATATATATATATATATATATATATATATATATATATATATATATATATATATATATATACACATATGTATATATATACACACACACACACACATATATATATATATATATATATATATATATATATATATATATATATATATATATATATATATATATATATATATATATACAGTGGGGCAAAAAAGTATTTAGTCAGCCACCCATTGATTGTCAATGGGTGGCTGACTAAATACTTTTTTGCCCCACTGTATATACACACATATGTATATATATACACACACACACACACATATATATATATATATATATATATATATATATATATATATATATATATATATATATATATATATATATATATATATATATATATATATATATATATATAAACATATGTGTATATATATATATATACATACCTATATACAGGTATATATACTGTATATATATATATATATCCATCCATCCATTTTCTACCGCTTATTCCCTTCGGGTCGCGGGGGGTGCTGGAGCCTATCTCAGCTACACTCGGGCGGAAGGCGGGGTACACCCTGGACAAGTCGCCACCTCATCGCATATATATATATATATATATATATATATATATATATATATATATATATATATATATATATATATATATATATATATATATATATATATATATATATATATATATATATATATATATATACATACATATATATACAGACACACATTTATATATACACATACAGTATGTACAGTATATATATACATACTTCTGGGTAATCTCTTTCACCGTCACAAGCTACCTGCAGGCAAGGAAGCAGGGCGAAACTTTCTCACGACGTGCAGCAACAGAGCGACCAGTGCTGTGCCACTCGGGCGGGCAGTAGCCCTTGAGTGCCCGGTATAATAGTAAATTCCGGCGTCGCAAAGTGTCTATGTTGGTGTGGCTCGTTTCTAGCCTAGATCCAAGTTGCACTGCAGCCGGGCTAGGCTCGCCTTCAGCCGTGGCCCAGGTTAGCATGGGTCCGAAGCCAAGGAGAGCGGTTAGCCCCCCTGAGGACGACATGGAAGAAATTAAGAAATCTCTTGAGTTCTTGTCGGCTGATGTCGCAACAATTGCTGACCAGCAAAAGAAAATTGTGGATCTGATGGGTGACATTCAGTCACTCAAAAGACTGAACACGGAGAAAGACAAAGCTATAAAAGTTTTGGAATGTCGCGTGAAGCAGTACTCCCGCATGAACAACAAGATCGTCAGCGGACTGAAGACCAAACATCGGTCATACGCCAGTGTGGCAGCCCGGGAGAACGGCCCCGCAGGGCGGGAGGGAGTTCAATCTGAGTCGGAGGCGGAATCGTCGGAGCAGCAGGTGGTCAGCTTTTTGGGGAGCAGGAGGATGTCCGTGGACAGGAGCGACATTGAAGCCTGTCACACCCTGCCTACGAGAACCAAAGGAGCGACACCAGCGATTATCATTCGCTTCACCAATAGAAAGAACAAGATCGCGATCCTAAAACAGGGTCGCAAATTAAAAGGAACGGAGGTGTACATTAACGAACACCTCACCAAAAGGAATGGTGAGATCGCCAGGCGCGCACAAATCCTGAGGAAGCAAAGCAAAATTCAGTCTACATGGATTGCTAGCTGTAAAGTGTTTATCAAGCTGAATGGTACGACCCCAGAAGAGGAGAAAGTCATGGTCATCAACGACATCAGTGATTTGGACAAATTCGATGTCTGAGGAACTATCTGCGGCGAGGTAAGACCCCTGTGTCTACTCATGGACACTTTTCACACACACATATTGACTGTCATTCATTGTTTCCCTTTTTTATTCTTTATTTTTATTTTTTGCTTCAGTTGCAGATGTCATGCCTATGTACTGGTTGGGTGTTGTTATATATGTCTACCTGTACGGCTTTTTATGCCTCAAAGCAGGCCTACACTACTGTGTTTCTCGCCTGTCCTGGTTGTCTGTTGAACAAAAGATGCATTGTAGTCTCCTTATGTTCTTTAGAACTACCATTTTAGATCAATCACCAGATTACTTTTACAAACAGTTTTTAAAATCAACTAACACACATATTCATGACACTAGGAATGCCAGCAATGGCTATTTGGCACTTTCTGCTCCCAGGACCAATCTCCTCAAACATACAGTCATGTATAGATGTATATCATTCTGGAATGGGTTGCCATCTCACATTAATCTCTCACAAAGTAAATTGTCATTCAAGACAGCTTTGAAGATACACCTATTGCAGCTGCCCACATGACGTGAATTTTTAATACTGGTTTTAACTAGCTTTTTTATCTTATGTTGTATTTTCCCATTGTATAATGTTTGGTAATGCATGTATTCTTTGTTTTTTAATTTTGTATGCTCCTATATGGACCCCAGGAAGACTAGCAGTCGCCTTGGCGTCAGCTAATGAGGATCCGTTCAATAAATAATAACAATAAACAATACATACATATATATATATATATATACACATGTATATATATTGTTGGAAGCAGATCAGAATCATATCCATATTTAAGTGTTACTTCTTTCTAAACTCCTATAGTCATATAAAGAATAGCTAGTATTCTTCCTTCTTTTGAGTCTCATAGTAAGGTGTCGGCCTTCTAGATTGGAATGTGTCAGAGTAGAGATAACTCGGAGTATTCTAAACAAAGGGAGTGGGGGCGAGAGACAGAGGGAAGATCACGGGACTTCCGGGGGTTTGAGGGGAGACCGAGCTAGACCGGGCGAGGGAACGCTGGTGTGCGAGATTGGTCTCACGTTTGTCCTCTAAGCTTGGAGAATAAACCACAAATACCAACTACTGCCTGTTGATTGAATATAAACATCAGCTTATTGCCATAAAAAGAATCTGGGAGAGACTAGCAATTTAAATTCCCCATTGGAGGAATGCTGGTCAACGCAACAATATATATATATATATATATATATATATATATATATATATATATATATATATATATATATATATACATATATATATATATATATATATATATATATATATATATATATATATATATATATATATACATACATATATACACACACATACATATCTACACATATGTATATTATTATATATACATACATATATATACATACATATATATACATACACATATATATATATATATATATATATATATATATATATATATATAATATATATATATATATATATATATATATAGAGAGAGAGAGAGAGAGAGAGAGAGAGAGAGAGAGAGAGTAAGAGAGAGAGAGAGAGAGAGAGAGAGAGAGAGAGAGAGAGAGAGAGAGAGAGAGAGAGAGAGAGAGAGATACCTACCTGTATATATAGCCTAAACCCCGGTCAAATTCATTTCATGTCGCCCGAGTAAAACATTTTGGAAACCCCTGCTCTAGATTGTCCTTCTGTTCACATGCTTTTGTTGTCCTTGCTGCCCCTCCCTGGTGAAGTTGTTTGGGAGATGTCCAATCAAACGAAAGTAACACACACGTGCAGTCGATACTATGTGTGTATGTGTTTGCAAAGATAAAAACACAGAGTGTATTTATTGTGTTGTGTCCTTGAAGGGAATTAAGTGAACAGGCAGTGAGACTCCCTGTAAATTCCACTCTCCTTTAAGGTGAAAAATTGTTCCTTTGCAACTACCTACAGGAGATGCTTCGATTAGGGAATTTCATGTTTTAATGTTATTACAACATTTATAACCACAAGTGTGTTCATATTCACTCTGAGGAATTCACATAATGACCAGTTCTGAACACTATTCCAAAATCAGGATGAATAACGTCAACCTTGCAGAGAAATTATTCCTTTCAAACACTCACTATGTGCAGCTGAAGATAGTCTCCGAGCCCGTGGGTGCTCTCCACCCGCACTAAGATGGCGTCTTTCTGCAGGCTGCTGAAGCCCATGGCCAGTCGGTCGGCTCGGGTGCTAGGCCGCTCGTTAGGGGCCCAGGTGAACGTGATGAGAGCGCCTCCTTTCCGAAGATGTACGTGGTTCCCGCTGCAGGGTGAAAAATACAGACGTGTAAACACTTTTTTTCCCCTTTAACATGATGGCTTTGTGTGCTTCCGTCTAACATGCCGGAGGACATCTCACTGTCCATTTCTTGCAAAAACAAAAGCATAATACAGAAGCTGGCTCAAGAAATGAAAAAAAACCTGTGCTTCTCTTTTTCTTTGAATATGATTAAAATTTACAAATTCATATCTTATTTATAGGTGTTAATTTTTTACATTTACAGATCATGCTGACAGGCTGGAATACATTTAGACAAATTAAGCGCCTTTGAATTTAATGCCACACCTCTAAAGCTTGTTAATTAGATATACATAGTGGTGATGAAATCGGCTTATGGTGTCAAAACGGCATCATCTTTTGTTTACTTGCACACATATAATTTCCCTATTGTGGGATAAATAAAGTCTATCCCATCTTTCTATTTGAGTGCAGC
The DNA here is from genome assembly GCF_033978785.1 of Entelurus aequoreus. NCBI lineage: Eukaryota > Metazoa > Chordata > Actinopteri > Syngnathiformes > Syngnathidae > Entelurus > Entelurus aequoreus. The sequence goes on along the minus strand of NC_084735.1, from coordinate 64,706,569 downwards.
TCTGTGCAGACGTCTTCGTCTACCTTTGTGTTGGAAACGAGCCAGCTATTTTGACATTGCAGCTACTTTAATGAGGGAGTTTGTGCAACTTCATATTATTTTGCAATTGTCTTTTGAATATTTTCAGACAATGTGTAAAATTTGGAGTTCAAACAATCATCACTTCAGTTCCAAGAACATCTCAATGATAAAATACACAAGAGGAATATTTTGCTTAAAAATGTTTTTGGTGTGTTTTTTATGATGCCGTGATGCAGTGGTGCAGTGATGTCATTGAGGAAATATGTGACCATAAAACCAGAAATGGAACTCACTGCAACATAGGACAAAGTCTGGCTGCTCTGTATAATATGAGTAATTGCATTAGTTACATACTGTACATTAATTTGAACAACTTAAAATAAATATATATATCACACAGCACTTATTAGTCTACACATACCTCTAAAAGGTGACAGTAGCGCTCTGCAAACCCCGTCTTGTTGTTTCCATCAGGCAGTAGGGTTTACTTTACTATGGTTTTATTTAGTTTTAATATTCACTTAACACTATATCAACAATATATAGGGTATTGATTGATTGATTGATTGATTGAGACTTTTATTAGTAGGTTGCACAGTGAAGTACATATTCCGTACAATTGACCACTAAATGGTAACACCCGAATACGTTTTTCAACTTGTTTAAGTCGGGGTCCACTTAAATTGATTCATGATACAGATATATACTATCATATATACTATCATCATAATACAGTTATCACACAAGATAATCACATTGAATTATTTACATTATTTACAATCAGGGTGTGGAGGGGGGGGGGTGGGTAGGATATGGACAGCAAGTAGTGGACATAGAGAGAGAGAGAGAGAGAGAGAGAGAGAGAGAGAGAGAGAGAGAGAGAGAGAGCGAGAGAGAGAGAGAGAGAGAGAGAGAGAGAGAGAGAGAGAGATCAGAAGGCATAAGAAAAAGTATCTGCATTTGATTGTTTACATTTGATTGTTAGCAATCCGGGGATGGTGTTAGTTTAGGGTTGTAGCTGCCTGGAGGTGAACTTTTATTGCGGTTTTGAAGGAGGATAGAGATGCCCTTTATTTTATACCTGTTGGGAGCGCATTCCACATTGATGTGGCATAGAAAAAGAATGAGTTAAGACCTTTGTTAGTTCGGAATTTGGGTTTAATGTGGTTAGTGGAGCTCCCCCTGGTGTTGTGGTTATGGCGGTCATTTACGTTAAGGAAGTAGCTTGACATGTACTTCGGTATCAGGGAGGTGTAGTGGATTTTATAGACTAGGCTCAGTGCAAGTTGTTTAACTCTGTCATCCACCTTGAGCCAGCCCACTTTAGAGAAGTGGGTAGGAGTGAGGTGGGATCTGGGGTGGAGGTCTAGAAGTAACCTGACTAGCTTGTTCTGAGATGTTTGGAGTTTAGATTTGAGGGTTTTGGAGGTGCTAGGGTATCAGGAGGTGCATGCGTAATCGAAAAAGGGTTGAACGAGAGTTCCCGCCAGAATCCTCATGGTGCTTTTGTTGACCAGAGAGGAGATTCTGTAGAGAAATCTCGTTCGTTGGTTAACCTTTCTGATTACCTTGGTTGCCATTTTATCACAGGAAAGGTTAGCCTCTAGAATGGAACCTAGGTAGGTGACCTCATATTTCCTGGTGATAACAATGTCACCCACTTTTATAGTGAAGTCATTGACTTTCTTAAGGTTGATGTGGGACCCAAACAGGATGGATTCCGTTTTACCCAAGTGTATAGATAGCTTGTTGTCAGCGAGCCAGGTGCAAGTTCTACAGAGCTCAGCACTGAGGATTTTCTCCACCTGTGACTTGTCCTTGTCGGATACCAGCAGGGCAGACTCATCCACAAACAAAAACAATTCACAGTCGCATGCCGATGACATGTCATTTATGTATATTAGGAACAGTAAAGGTCCCAATATACTGCCTTGGGGGACTCCACAGCTCACCGAGAGGGGGGGGGGGCACGGTGCCGTTCACCTCTACCACCTGCTCCCTCCCCTCCAAGTAAGATTGCATCCAGCTCCATGAGGTTTTGTTAAATCCGATTGCTCTGAGCTTATCCAACAGTATAGCGTGGTTAACGGTGTCAAAAGCCTTCTGAAGGTCCAGCATGACCATGCCCCAGTATTTGCCCGCGTCCACCTCATGTTTGATGTGGTCGGTCAGATAGAGAAGGCATGTGTCAGTGGAGTGGTTAGTTCTGAAGCCGGATTGGAATTTGTACATGAGTTTATTAGTGGCAAGGTAACTATCGACCTGTTCATCAACTATTTTCTCCATTACTTCCGAAATGGAACTGAGAATAGTATGACTCCTAAGAATGTTCTAATGTTACTAAAACACCACCTGTATAGTAAATATGGGTTGTATGATGAATATGTTTTGAAATTAGAACCACAAGGAAGTATGGAGGTACATTTATCATTAATGTTTTTTTTTACTTTTTTTAAAACTAATACTAGTACTGGATAGTGTAAGGGTAGGGCGCACTGAATACATTTTAATTTTTAAAATTGTGAGTTGTCTTTAATGAAGACATTGATAAATGCTCAAACAGTGGTACCTCAATGTTTGTACACAGCAGTGTTAATACGATACGATTTTTGACAAAAATTTCAGCCTTTTTTTTGTGCAGCATACCGTCTCGGTTATCGTACGGCCAAACGTTGCGTGTAACACACTAGTCACTTTGCCCTTTTATCGTTCCGCTGAATCGAGTACCAGAACAAATAATCCAACTCAAACTTTTTTCACCAAGTACCACCTCAGAAAAAACTGGGCTCCCCAAGAACCATTATAATGGCCAACAATACAGTACAGTAGCGTAGTATGCCAAAGTATTCATTAAAAACAAGACAGAGGTTTTATATAACAAGTACGGTGTTTAATATTGTTGGCCACTGTAACATTACACACAATTTGAACACTCGCACTGTGTTTGAATATGGGAAAATAAAACACTGTACTTTAACCAAGTGATTCCTTGGCGTACCACTATGGAGCATGTATATCACGTGCCATATTTTTATTTACTCGTTGATGACTCAGTTTCTGTGCTTTTTTGTTGTTGAGTACAACTAGAAAGTAACCCACTATTGCAAAGAAAGTTGCGAGTGCGAGCACTTTAATGAAGAAATTATTGAATTCAAGAAAGAACTCGTAGCAATCAATGCAGCTCTCCCCTCCCCTCTTCCCTCTCCGCTCATCCCCATCTTCGCCGATAAGAGTCTTCAACAAGGGTAAACGTGAGGGTAACACTTTAGTGTGGGGAACATATTCACCATTAATTAGTTGCTTATTAACATGGAAATTAGTAACATATTGGCTCTTAATTAGTCATTATTAAGTAATTCTTAAAGGCCTACTGAAATTATTTTTTTTTTTATTTAAACGGGGATAGCACATCCATTCTATGTGTCATACTTGATCATTTCGCGATATTGGCCTATTTTTGCTGAAAGGATTTTGTATAGAACAACGACGATAAAGTTCGCAACTTTTGGTCTCTGATTAAAAAAAAGCCTTGCCCCTACCGGAAGTAGCGTGACGTAGTCAGTTGTTCGCCTCCTCATATTTTCCTATTGTTTTCAACGCAGCTAGAGCGATTCGGACCGAGAAAGCGACGATCACCCCATTAATTTGATGAAAGATTCGTGGATGAAGAACATTAGAGTGAATGACTAGAATGCAGTGCAAGACATATCTTTTTTCGCTCTGACCGTAGGTACAAGCTGGCTCATTGGATTCCACACTTTCTCCTTTTTCTATTGTGGATAACGGATTTGTATTTTAAACCACCTCGGATACTATATCCTCTTGAAAATGAGAGTCGAGAACGCGAAATGGACATTCACAGTGACTTTTATCTCTACGACAATACATCGGCGAAGATCTTTAGCTACTGAGCTAACGTGATATCATCTGGCTCAAATGCAGATAGAAACAAAATAAATAAATCCCTGACTGGAAGGATAGACAGAAGATCAACAATACTATTAAACCATGTACATGTAACTACACAGTTAATAATTCTCAGCCTGGCAAAGCTTAACAATGCTGTTGCTAACGACGCTGAAGCTAACTTAGCAACTTAGCAACCGGACCTCACAGAGCTATGATAAAAACATTAGCGCTCCACCTACGCCAGCCAGCCCTCATCTGCTCATCAACACCAGTGCTCACCTGCGTTCCAGCGATCGACGGCGCAACGAAAGACTTCACTCGATCACAGATGCGGTTGGCGGCTAGCGTCGGCTAGCGTCGGCTAGCGTCGGCTAGCGTCGGCTAGCGTCGGCTAGCGTCGGCTAGCGCGTCTGCTATCCAAGTAAGTCTTCCTTGTTGTGTTGCTACAGCCAGCCGCTAATACACCGATCCCACCCACAACTTTCTTCTTTGCAGTCTCCATTGTTCATTAAACAAATTGCAAAAGATTCACCAACACAGATGTCCAGAATACTGTGGAATTATGAAATGAAAACAGAGCTATTTTGTATTGGTTTCTATGGGCTACCGATACTCCTGTTTCACTGGCTACGTCACGCGCATACGTCATCATCCAAAGACGTTTTCAACCGGAAGTTTAGCCGGAAATTTTTAATTGCACTTTCACCGTATTGGCATGTGTTGCAATGTTAAGATTTCATCATTGATATATAAACTATCAGACTGCGTGGTCGGTAGTAGTGGGTTTCAGTAGGCCTTTAATGCCTTATTCTGCATGGTCTTATTATACAACTAGCCCCAACACTAACCCTAACCCTAACCCTAACCCTAACCAAATACCTCTAAATTAAGTCTTTGTTACTTAAAATATGTTCCCCATTCTAAATTGTTACCAACGTGAGGTTAAAAGTATTATCATTGGTTTCTGCATGTAAAACTACAATTATTCTCCATTAAATGTGTTTCACGTTAATACTTTTGGATGTATGGACTGGACTAATAAGATTTACCTTATATTTTATAGTAAAAAGCCGGTTCGGTTTTTGTACGATTTGATTTCCTCTGACCCTTTGGAGTGTATTCCACTTGTAAACTGAGGTATAGCGTTATACACGGTCATTCGAGCACTGCTAAAAAGACACTTTTAAAGAAAATCCAACTTTTGCTCAGAGGAGCCAAGTGACTTTTTTCAGGAGGTTAAACTAGGGCGGGGGAGCGATGCACTTTGGGGAGAGTTCAGAATTGAGTGACTGGCGGCAAACAGGGAGCGACATGGATGTCCTCGCTGTGGTAGTGAGACGTGAAAGCGGTGCACGGCAGAGACAACAATTACCTCTGATAGCACAGAGGACATGCTTGTTATTACGGTGTGGCGCTTTAAACAAGCAATTGTGCCTGTAGGACGGTTGTTTTTCAATATGTGAATCAATAAAGCCAGGCACGAGGAGCACTCCAGACCTAATTGAAGCCTCAATTCATAGCATGTAAGAAGAGTTAAGTAGCCATCAGCGCGGTGTAATGGCCACTTGCCACAGAGGTTCCTTATTGATGGCAGCTAACTGCTGAATGATACTTAAAGACCTCCAAAGGCTTGAAATTACTTTGTGCTGACTTTGAATTTAATTAAAGGGCAGGTTCTCAGACTGTGTGGGTTTTCTTCTTACCCGGCTAATCTTAATTAATATCAGGGATTTGAAGTCAAATGTGAGTCTATGACATTAGTTACATGATGGAGTCGGGAGTAAGTGAGCTTTATTGCTTTCTTTGTTCTACTGAATGTTATCTCTATCTGGCCTTCCCCTAACCTCCTTTCTATTCACTAAAAATCACTTTTCACTCCTTTTCACTTTGCACTTCTTGGAGTGATTCACACAACCTCACATTCCTTCTGGGGTGAGTACTCCTTACTCACCATGCTATGGACGCAACACGAGGGGCTTGAATTACTAAAGGTTTGCGTGTACCAAAACACGTGCAAAGCTGATCTATTAAAGGGGAACTGCCCTTTTTTGGGGGGAATTTTGCCTATCGTTCACAATCCTTATGAGAAACAAGAAGACATAGGTTTGCTTTTTTTTTGCATTCTAACTCGTAATAATCAGCTCATTCTAGGTGGCTTGCAATGCAGCTAATGAGAACGGTTGTTTCTGCCTTTAAATCAATTTAAAAATGCATCCAAAAACCGCCAACAATACTTCATTTATGTTCCGTAACCTGTATAATAACCAAGCTGTAGCGACATTCTAAGAGCAAACACTTAGGAACTGTTTTTCTAGCCTAATAACCAGTGTTGGGTTAGTTACTGAAAACCAGTAACTAGTTACAGTTACTTTATTTCAAAAGTAGCTCAGTTACTAACTCAGTTACTTACACCAAAAAGTAATGTGTTACTGTGAAAAGTAACTATTTAGTTACTTTTGTTTTTTTTAAAGATCCCATTGATGCCCTTTTAGCCTTCATTTCAGTACTGTTATTGCACTGGAGAATAATACAATCTGTTGATCAACTTGACATGCATTTGCATCACTGAACTCTGCTAAGCAATGTGGTCTACATACAACACACAAAGACAAAGATATGTTTCAAAGGGCCAATTTATTTCAGGCCAGAACAAATTGACAAAACTATTTTAAATAGCTGCAACATAACATACATAAGTAACAAACAGCATAATAACAACATAGCTGTAAACCTGGCTTCACCTAAGGAAGGCACACGTGACATACACAAAACCTAACCAGGCAGATTTGAATTGTTGTTTTGGGCAGTAGATGGGATCTTTGATCCAAGACACAACTTACATTTAACTAAAATTTTCTTTTCTTTGTGCTCGACAAAAAAAAGAAGTGAGAATATCTCCATGTTAAGACACTGGAGTCGAGTGTCGAGAGCTGCAGCTCTGTTGTTAGTAAACACAGACAATATCAGCTGATACAGGTACCAGGAAAGCAGCGGGAGTGCCAGGGATGATGTTACTGTTGCTTCAAAAAATATAGTTGTTTATCAAGAAAAAACTGTCATCTGTGTTGCCGTTCAGCACCTGTTATTAATGGCAGGACCGAATTTATTTGCTTCTGCTCCTCTGAATGGACAGAATAAACGGTTTGTGGTTCGCTTTATTACAACTTCCCTTATCGCGTGATTACCCGCCTATTCGTAAGATCTCGTAAAAGTCTGCGCTATTTTGCCGCAGGGTGGAGCCACAGCAGAACGATGGTGGGGATTGCCAGATTGTGAATGCCCGTGCTGTTCTGTGGCGGTTACGCCCAGGAGCCGTTTTGCATTCGGTGGAAATCCGAGGTAATCTGGATGTCCGAACGTCTCAGACTCCTCAAAGCTCTGTGCCCTGACTGAAGAAGTCAGATGAGCTAAGCTAAGGTAAGAAAGTTTGATAACTTTGTGAAAGCATAAGAATACAATAAACTCTCAATATATAATATGGATTTTATTTAGCGACGCGACGCGACGTTGTGTGCGGCTTTCACAGTTTCTTTAACACACTCAACCACACTAGTTTAATGAGAGTGAAAACCGCATAAAGAAAAGACTCCTGGCAATGCACTAAATTGTATAAAGCTCCAACATGTTATTGTCACTGAAGAAGAAAGAAAAAGAAAGAAAATATAAAAAAATAAACAACTCTGTTTATTTAATTGAAAGTAATGCATATAAAACATGTAATCATCCTTAACATTTAAGGTAGATTAATTATGAACGTGGACTTAAAACCATTGTTTTATTTAATGATTTTCCTGCCGTGACATTTGGCCTTTGTGCCCTAAAAAGCTTGACGACACCAAAGGCCAAGTGGCCTTGCCAATAAAATGGTGAAATTCCAGGCCTGTTTAGCCCATATTTCATGTTTTGTTTGTTCACAGGTAGCTCGATGGCGCATGTACTGCAGTTGTACTAACAAGCATGACGTGCTGCATGTATCATGATCAATATTATAGTGACTCACTCGATGGACTGCTGTGCGCTTGGTCCAGCTGGCCGGGGAATTTTTTTCCCCAGTTGATTATGGGTAAGCACTCCATTTATGTCAGCGTAGCTTGGATCCAAGTGCCACATTTACTGACTCTCCCGACTTCCGTCTGCTCAAGGATTTCACTGTGCTCGCTTACCTTTGCTTCGCTGTCCAAAAAAAGCCATTTCCGTTGTCTGTTACCAAGTCTGACATGATTACAACGCACACGCCTGGAAGTAGGAACACACATTGGTTGCCGGAAGTCGGAAGTGCGTTGCTACGGGAACGGAAATGAATGCGCTCAGGAAATAAGTTCTGGTAATGCTTAAAATGATCAAAATACAGTAAATATTGTGCTTATTACATATTGTTATGAACGTGTCTGTTATTACATTACATATATATATATATATATATATATATATATATATATATATATATATATATATATATATATATATATATATATATATATATGTATATATATATATATATATACTTGCAATGTGTATACAAAACATTGATAGAGGGTTTTGAAGTTGTTTTAAGGGGCTTTGAAGGCGACAATGATGACACCCATTAGCTGCATCTTGCTAGCGTTTTTTTTATTTTTCACAAAACCCTAAAAAAAAAAAAAAAAGACGTGTACTTGCCTCTCATAAGGATTGTGAATGATAGGCAAAGTTTCCACAAAAAGTGCAGTTCGCCCTTTAAATGTGTGCAAAAATGATTGCGTCTGTTAAGTGAGCAGAATAAGATCGTCGAAACGCCTACAATACTGGGCGGAGAAAATGACGAAAGACAATTATCCCCCAATAAATAAGGGAACGTGAACTAGAAAATGCCTTTTCGGTAGAAATTGCGTGTGAATGCTGAAAAGCTGAACTGAAATGATAACAGTTAGCACGCTACCCAGATATCCTCAAGAAGGGATGTAACAATATGAAAATGTCATAACACGGTTATTGTGACTAAAATTATCCCGGTTATCATTATTATCATGGTATTGTTGAATGTGCTCAAAAGGTACTTATACGCACACTAAAATATTTGAACCCTATTTAAATGTTTTCATAAAATTGATTGACACAGTAATATCATTTTATTGGCAGAATAAATATGAAATATTGTTCTGGCTTCTTAAGAAACACATTATTTTTGTGTATTATTATTTAAGTGTTCAAATATGTTTACCTTCTACTGTTTTCATTTGTAAAGGTTTTAGTGTTTTTTTTTAAAAGATCAATTAAAAAAAAGGGTTTTGGGCACATCACTTCCGGTTCATGTGATGTCAGGCGAGTTCAATTCCTGTAGTCAGTGTATAGCTCGATCACTCTAAGATAGCACTGTCTGTAGGTTCAATGTACACAATTGAATGATTTAGTTGCTCAGACAGCAATGTGTTTATACATGTTCATATTAGAATATGTCGTTTAACAATGGGGAAAGATGTTAATGTCTCTCGTATTTGTGTTAGGATTTGAGCTATCTAATGTGCAAGCGCTAGCGCGTTTCTCCAGTAAATGAGCAGTATCACTGGTCTGTGAGTTTATCCAAGTGCTATCAATGACGGTTTCACAATACTTAATTTTATAACGGTAATACTAGTTGTAGTGAGTTGTAGATCTCATTATACAGTTTTAGCCTTACATCCCTAGCATCAAGTAATAGAAAATATATGACTCTTGGGTGTATATCTTAAAATTTAGCAAAAAAAACATCATACGGACATACGTGCTAATGTTAGCATGCTAACAGTTAACATGCATAAAATAAAATATTTGACTTTAAGGCATGTACCTGCAAAATTAGCTAAAAAGCTAGCATGCTATCAGTTACCATGCGTGAAGTTATACAATATTTGACTGAGGTGTATACCTGTAAAACGAGCTAAATAGTTTGCATGCTAACACTAACATTCTAACAGTTTTGTCCCTTCCTACATGTTAACTGCATGCTTGAAATTGACTCACATTATCAGGGGCAATTTTTACTTGTAATGGTTAGAATCGGTTGAGAAATGTGAAAGTAGTAACACTTTTTAATAAAGAGTACTGGTAAGTGTTTTAGAAATGTTGAATTCCTGAATACGTGGTCATTTTTGGGGGGAAGAAAATGGTAGCGCGTGCTCCATGAATGAATACATTTTGAAAGTGGAATTGGTTGAATTTGATGAAAAATGTGGGCAGAGAAGGCGGGGGAAAAGGGGTGGGATAATATTTACAATAATACAGTATATGTTAATTTTAGTTAATTTTCTATTACAAACCGTTATTACCTATAAAAGTCAGTTAAGTAACATTTTAGCATTCCTTGGTTCTGTTGTAGTTTAAATGACGTTAACCACTGTGCAATACAATTTAAAATAAAGTAAAATTACTAACCCAGCCTGACAAACGTGTAGCTATTTGCAGTGATATTGTCAACTGGTGGAGTTCTATTAGGTATAATTGCAATTTATAAGCACTTTTATGTGAGTAAAAAATCTAAATAAAAAGCACAACTCAAAATGTATTAACTTTTGGGGGATTCTCTTGGATATTACACTGTATTTTGCCACACACAATTACTTTATTAACGTCTAAAGAGAGAGTTAATGTCACCATGTATAATATTAATAGAATTGAGTCCAAAAATACAAAAATAAAATAAGGTTCAGTAAAAAAAATAACCTTAAAAGACTGTGAAGTCAGAATTCTACAAACATTTTAAAGAGGGAACACTTTTTTTTATGATGTTTGACCCTGGAACAGGTTATTTCTAAATCCACCATTTACTGTGGGAAAACTGCTTAAAGACACACAGAAATCGGCGTCCCTGAACAGTGTTTTACCTTATTGAGGTACTAATAAAGTGCAGCACACAAAAAAAATCCCTTGATTTACAAAGAGGATGCATATATCAATCTTACAATTTCAAATGATGCTCCCGCAAACTGGAACGTATGGCGTAATGTCAGTGTCGCAATATCTCCACATTTACCTGTAGAAGCACATTAAATGATTGCCATTCCTCTATTGTATTGGAACAAATGTGGATTCATGCAGAGGCTAAGTGGAAAAGAAAAAGGATGGATGGCAATGACAATACGCAGACACTGCAGTGTAGCACTTCTACACCGATGGTATTGATGTCACATTGTAATGCTCTTGTACATAGAGAAGGACAATACGGGATCTTAATAACTTTCATTTCTTCCCATTTAAAAATGGATAAATCAAGCAGCAGGGACAGCATGTTGTTAGCAAACAGCACTTTCTCATTTATACGTTCTAACTTTATATGTACTGCATTACATAACTCCCTATTGCCGCATTGTTCTGTCTCCTTTGACTACTTCTCCATCTGTAGTCGACATGTATCACATAAAGCTGAAGGTAATTCACCCTCAGGAAGACTATTATATTACATGATAAATTATAATATATTATAAGACTATAAAGTCGGGTTATAGTGTGCTTCCCATCAGTCAAGTCCACTTGATCTCTCACAGCACACATTATTACACATGTGCTGTATATCATGTATTTAATACTCTTGGTGCTCCTTACAAACTAGAAACCCAAGTACTAGACAACCGTAATGTATCTCATCAAACATATTCTCATTCATTAAGTCGCACAAGTAAATTAAAAAAAAACATACAGGTGGATAAAAGCACCACAGAGTCACCCCTCACCACATCGCGCTTCGAATATGGAACAATGCAGATTTTACATACATATTTCAGGCCTAAATTAATTATTAAATTACCGTAAGTCTTATTTATGTCTTATGTGTTACAGTGCAGTATTTGGCTTACTATCTATTATATAATACTGTATTTTATATAGAGCGCACCGGTATTTAAGCTGCACCTACCGAATTTTAGAAGAAATAAATATCCATCCATCCATTTTCTTCCGCTTATCCCTCTCTGGGTCGCGGGGGTGCTGGAGCCTATCCCAGCTGCATTCGGGTAAAATAGGTCGCCTCCTCATGTTTACTTAAATTAGCCGCACTCGACTATAAGTCGCAGATAAATACCGGTACAAAAGATTTTGTAAATGTTTATTTACATACCGTAGTTGTTTCCAAACGGTGTCTTTAACACAGCAGTAAAATGGCTAATCAAACAAAATAGAAGTCATCGTCATGGACCCACTAGCTCTCTAATAATCTAAACCAGGGGTGTCAAACTCATTTTAGTTTAGGGGCCGCATGGAGGAAAATCTATCTCTACGTGGGCCGGACGGGGAGAATCATGGCATAATAACTTAAAAATAAAGACAACTTCAAAATTGTTTTCTTTGTCTTACTTCGGCCCAAAATAGAACAAGCACAGTCCGAAAATGTAAATATCACAAATAATCCTCTTGACAAAACACTTCAAGTTAGCTGAAAATTCTGAGGAAACAATTGGTGGAGTTTCAAAAACATCATGAAGAACACAATGAACTTGGACTTAATCTCAGTGTATCTAAAAAGCAATTCAACTTTTAAGTCACAGTCCGTCTAGGATTGAACAAAAACTAAATAAAGCATAAATAAAAATGCTTCTGTGTATCAACTACTTCATTTGTCATTTCCACTGTCCAATTTCTTTAAATTTGCAAAGAAGACAATAATTTTCACAGAAAATCATGCAGCATTTTAAGTGGGGTTACCAATTTTTTTCTGTACTCCTGTTTGTTTTACGTTGGGTCGAGGGGGAAGAGTCACAGCCATGCTTTACCATGTACCTCTTGCTTGGTATACTTGCTCGCCCGGTTTAACACATTTCCCTTGCATACTAGAAATGCTATTGCGACACCCAGTGGACACACTTAGAACAGCAGTTTCTTTAGTTAAAAAATGCAGCTCAATTTTAAACTTAGCAAACTCATCTCGCGGGCCAGATTGAAACTGTTCGCGGGCCTGATCCAGCGGGCCGCATGTTTGACATCCCTGATCTAAACAGATTCAATAAATCCTGCATATTGTGCTGCATGTGGTTGGCACACTACCACGCAAGGTTGAAATAATTTTTCATAGGTAAAAATATAATAATTACCACAAAATTAAATATTGTGTATTAATAGCACATGATTTGACATTGACAATTAAGCAAACTGCATGAAATGTTGTTGAAAAATGACTAAGTTATGATTAATTATCAGTTCACATGCCTTTTCTTTAAAGGGGAACTGCAGTTTTTTTTGGAAGTTTGTCCATAATTCAACATCTTATGAGAGACAAGAACACATACAATTGAATTCAAACTAATAAATAAATGTAAATAAAAGCCAGCTTACAATGGAGCCTATGGGAGTCATTAGGCTATTGTGTCTATTCCGACCATACAACCCTTTTTGATTGATTGATTGAAACTTTTATTTGTAGATTGCACAGTGCAGTACATATTCCGTACAATTGACCACTAAATGGTAACACCCGAATAAGTTTTTCAACTTGTTTAAGTCGGGGCCCAATTAAAAAAAACATCCAAAAAAACCCAACGATACTCCATTTACATTTTGTGACCTGAATATTAGTATTAGCGATATTCTTATTGTAAGCGTTAAGATTAAGGACCTATTTTTAGCGGCGCATTGATCAGAGACAGGTTACTTACTTATGCTGCTGTATTGACATCGTAAGCTGGTGAGCTGCTGTCTCACCTCTGAGCTTGTGAAAGTTAAGTCTAGATCATTAATCATGCCTCTCACCTAGAAAGTAAAACGTTGTTGACATAAACCGATGAATTGGTAGACTTTGACAGCCAACTTAGACCCGGTAATGGTGAAAAAGACCCGAAAAAAAGTTTTTTTCTTTGCGAGGATTATGAGTCATTTTTCATTTAAACAGGAATATAATCAACATCCTAACAGTTGACATCCCAGTGAGAGCAGACATTGTACAGTAAGTGATGTTTTTATGAAGTGTGCCATGATTACCGGTAGTAGTAATAGTTGTTATTGTTGAAGGGAAAAGCGAACTTTGTGATGCTGTTGGTGAAATTATTACGTCGCAGTATGCTTAAAATGAGCAAAATACGTAAATATTACATGTTAGTATAAATGTGCCTGTTACTACACTACATATATACTTACAGTGTGTATATGAAAGATTCATGGAGGTGTTGGATGTTTTTTTTAGGCACTATATAGGCAAAATGGAGTGACTTCTGTATGTTCCATTGTAAGCAGACGTTTGCTAAATGTATTCGCTAGCTAGAGTGCATAGGAAAGGAAAAACGTGTGTGCTTGTCTTACATAAGGATTGTGAATGATAGGCAAAATTTCCCAACAAGTGCAGTTCCCCTTTAATGAGAATTTTATTAAAAAATGTTTTTTTATAGTCACGTTGCTGACATAATTCGATTTCGATATATAAATATATATTGTTAATGTAGGACTACCATTTCCATGCTGGGATTGAGGACTGGTTCTATTTGATCACCACTGGCAAAAAACAAAAATAAATTCCTTGAAAAAAGTGAAAAAGTGCGGATTTGTGTTTATGTGTGTGTGTGTGCATGTTAGCTTTCAAGTAACTTCCTGGTTCATAGTGAACGAGGCAAGACTAAATCAACAGACCAAAATTTGCATGCTGAGGTGGAAAAACGGTTCTCTTATATCTCGACTGGCGAAAACAAAACAAAAAATAATTGCTAACAAATTCTACAGTTTTGTCTGTTTATCTATCTAGCAGACTACTTCATAGTTCAAGGAGGTTGAGGGAACACTACTATTTGCATGCTCGGGGTGAAATGGCAAAATTAATGTATTTTAAACCTTAGTGTACTCTGATATGATTATACAGTGGACACTTCCACAGTGATGAAGGTCAACCTTGTTTGCAATCCAAAACAAAACAAAAAAAAAATCTATGGACTTACTATTGACATATGCTGGTGTTCGCCAGAAATGAATAATAGCTTCCAGAAACAAACAACAAAACATCATAGTCTTTGTTGTATGTTAGTTAGAATTACTTTTCAAATGGAAGCATGCAAACAGACCATTTACCATTTCTATCCCCAGGATAAACTCCTATGCTGGAATGTATAGGGATTTGCACCATACAAAGTTTGATGGAAATTGATTGTGAAATGAAGAACAGGTTTTCATGACTGTCTTGCAGTACGTCACAGAGACCAGAAGACTCATCAGGTGATACAATTGACCGCATTTCCACGATCTAAAATGAATCCCTCAAACCATGCAGCTAACGCACGTCTTGGTGGCTACGTGCGTAACAACTGTAGCATTATGGAAATTTTCTTTGCCATGATGCATTAACTACCCACTCAAAAACATTCCGTCCTTTCTCCTTTTGTGCGGCCAGCCTACTGAGAGCAGAGCAGACGCAGGCAACGAGTGATAGGCTGCGCGCACGCTGCTAGTCATTTGCATCACGCCTCACCGTTTCAACGTGAACTGGTTTAAATTATAAAGATAAGTAGAGCCCTCAAGCCTGCTGGTAGGAAAGAGTCGGATGATTCTAGAACAACCAAAGTGGAGTGCTGGTTCTTAATGTAAAGGGAGAAAGATGCGAAAAGTGAATGATGGAATCAAAAACAGTGTTTTAATGTTGAAGATGTACTGTGGAACCTACACACGGTATAGGTAGGGACGGTATAGCTCGGTTGGTAGAGCGGCCGTGCCAGCAACTTGAGGGTTGCAGGTTCGATCCCCGCTTCCGCCATCCTAGTCACTGCCGTTGTGTCCTTGGGCAAGACACTTTACCCACCTGCTCCCAGTGCCACCCACACTGGTTTAAATGTAACTTAGATATTGGGTTTCACAATGTAAAGCGCTTTGAGTCACTTGAGAAAAAGCGCTATATAAATGTAATTCACTTCACTTCACTTCACATTCTATGGAGTCTTGAAGGGGAACTGCACTTTTGTTTGGTTTTCGGTTCACAATCATTATGCGAAGCAAGAACACACAACTTTTTTAAATTATTTTTTGGGGGATTTTAAAGATGATTAAAAAAAAACTTGAAAGATGTGGCTAATGGGAGTCACCATTGTAACCTTCAAAGTCCTCTAAAACAACTTCAAAACGTTTTATGTACACACTGCAAGTCTATATATAATGTAGTAGTAAACATGTTCATAACATAATGTAATATGTTCAATATTTACCGTATTTTGATAATTTTACACATTTCCGGGATTTATTTCTCCTGACTTCTGGCAAGATGTGTGTTTCTACTTCCAGAATCAAATACGTGCGTGTTTTCTAATCATGGCAGACTTGGTAACAGAGAGCGAAGACGATTATTTTTGGACAAATGAGAATTTACAACGTAATCTTTTTGAAGATAAATATACGGAGGATGAACTGCTGCTTATAGAAGCGAGCACAAAGAAGAGGGTGAAACGTTGGAGCAGACGGAAGCTGAAAATGTGGAATTTGAAGCCATGCTATTTCGATATAAATGGCGTGCTTACCCCAAATCAAGAGGAAACGTCCCGGGCAAGCTGGACCAGACAAACAACTGTCGATCGAGTGAGTCACTTTAATATCAACCGTGATACATGCAGTGCGCCATGTGTGTTAGTACAACTACAGTACATACGCTGTCTGGTTAGCTCAGCTGTGTACAAACAAAACACGAAATGTGGGATAATACTTTACAGATACTGTAATATGATTGTTCATGTTTTTCAGTCAGTACAAATTGGTGTCTTATTGTGTTGTGTTGTGCATTACAAACTAAAACGTGTTTCGTGCTGATGTAGGAGCTAGCTTATCTCTTGCCATAGCTAGCTTATACGACTAATACCGTAGTATGGCAATGTGTTAGTACGCTAGAAAAAGAGTTTCCCAGTGTTTGCTCTTACATTAACAATGTTGGTACAGTTTGATTATTCTACAGGTTATGGAACGTAAATGAAGTATTGTTGACGGTTTTTGAATGCATTTTTAAAGCGATTTAGAGGTGGAATTTATTGCTCACCAGTGTTGGGACTAATGCGTTACAAAGTAACGCGTTACTGTAATGCCGTTATTTTTCGTGGTAACTAGTAATCTAACGTGTTATTTTTTATATTCAGTAACTCAGTTACTGTTACTACACGACAGAGGTGGGACCAAGTCATTGCTTTGCAAGTCACAAGAAAGTCTCAAGTCTTTGCCCTCAAGTCTCGAGTCAAGTCCCGAGTCAAGACAGGCAAGTCCCGAGTCAAGTCCAAAGTCAAGACTGGAAAGTCTCAAGTCAAGTCCCAAGTCCTGCATTTTGAATTTCGAGTCCTTTCAAGTCCTTTTAACCACAGACTAATATATTTACACAGATTGTGTATGCTTTTAAAACGCTGTATTTATTTATTAAAACAAGTGCATTTGAAATTGCAGGAAAAAAAATAGTGCTGACATTGCACTTCATAATAGCACTATTATCCAGTCATTTTAAACATTTAACTCATTCCTTTACAGAATAAACACATTTGAAAAAACAAGTGCAACTGTACTTAATTGCACAAAAGTGTTAACATTGTATTTCCATGGCATATTGCATTGTAACTAGTTCCACAGCAGTTTCTATCCTGTTCTTACCTGATCTCATTGATCTCATCTCATACTTAATGTGTGTTGATGTGTGCGTACATATGAAAAACATAACAAAAACATGAACAAAACAATGAACAGAGTTGTACTTTTTAGATGTCAGGGCCCTATGCAATATGTACACATATTCTTAATATAGTATACATTTTAACTGACCTTTATTTGACTATGTTTGTGTTTTTGTAGGTGGCTAAAATACGCGGTGCTGCTGATCGCCGTCTAACGTTACGTTACTGTGTGTGATACATTGATTAACGTAATGTTATGTATAGGTACCTCATGCAGCCCTGCTTAAAAAAAATCACTTGACAAAAAGTATGAATAAGGTTAGCGAACTGCAGTGGACGCAACAGATTGCCGTGTTTGCAATGACGTTATAACCATAGACATCTTATAAGTAGACGCAGCATTGGCTGCTGTGACACGAGCAATTTGGCCGCCATCTTGAAGTGGTGATGAGGAGCCGACGAGCAGCCTAAACTGACAGTTGACAGGTAGAAAACAAAGATGGTGTTCAGCGTTTTCCTACTCAAATGAGCGGACTGTTGAAAATAGGAATCGGGTGATTACTTTTCACAAGTAAGATTTAACATTAATGTACTATTGGTTGTATTTTATGAAAATAATATTACCACAGAGTTGAGAAGGAGCAATGATCTTTAATATTTGTATGTGAAAATCACAAAGAAATCTTCTGGGGGAGGACGACCCCCCTACAGGGGTTTGGTTTACAAACTTTCAGCCCCACCTAAAACAAAATTCACCAGCCGCCACTGATTATGATGCATTCTCATTTTAGGCAAAATATAAGACAATACTTTCTTAACAGTATAATTGTAACCAGGAATAAGTCTTCAAGTAACAATATTCAAATACTAACATTGTTGGGTAAGACATAATTTGATTTTATTCTGAATCTAGTGAAACAGATTGGTGGTTTTAGCTGATATAAAGACTTACAGGTGTTTATATATGTTTATGTTGAAGTATTTGGCAGATGCTTTTATCCAACGCGACATACATAAAAAATACATATAAAACAATGACTGTAAACATGATCATTTAAGGGAAGAATGTAATACAAAATATCAATACAAAGTGTCAAGACAGAATAAACTCTCTGCTGCTGCAGCAACAGAGATACAGTCTATAAGATATATAGATATCTAATGTTTTCATACATTGTTTATGTAGGATATACGCATGTTTATATAACCTAATCATATTGTTTCTTCTGACCGTTTTTTTCCCCTTTCTCTGGGATTATATTACCAGTTTTGATCTCGGACGTCTGGTCACTTATAGCGTATAAGAATATTATATTACTGTTAAGCAAACTATGAATAATAAAACACGCCAAAACATGTGTCCTTTATCACACGTATGACAAAAAAGCGTGTGAAAATCAGTGGTATTCAGTGAGGTAAGATGAATTTAATGCGCTGACAGTTCATTGCTCCTGCCAAATGAATTGCACTAGTGGAGCGGATCACCACTCCAAGATGGCGCCTGTAGGCAGTAGCGCTCCATGCTGCGTACCCTTATAAGATGTCTATGGTTATAACGTTAGCAGTGAGTTTACAGCCTCACTGATTTAACTACACAGCAAATAAAAGTCACGTTACTTAGCCAATAAACGTTAGCTTACATTCAAAACTTACCCTTCTTTGTGCATCAAATGTCGAACGAAGTTGGAAGTTGTTACGTCTCCGTCTGTAATATTCGAACTGCATGATTTGCATAGGGCTATTCGTTTTTTGTTGACCGAGTCGTAGTTTTAGTACCCGAACGAAATTAACTTTGGCATAATTGTTTCTCACTGCCGCATTGTTTGACAATTCTTCTTCATTGGTTGTCCTGCAATTTGATTGGATGAGAGCTGTGGGATGAAAACAGCGTAGATCTAATTTGATTGGCTGTTGTAATGAGAGCACACCAGCTGACAGGAACAACACGCTGATAGACACAGACAAAGAAAAGGAAAAATACGGAGCGGCGCGCTCCCAAATAACTTTTTAATCTTTGGGTTTTGGGGAAAGTAGCAAGTCATGTCAAGTCAAAAGGCTCAAGTCCAAGTGAAGTCACAAGTCATTGATGTTAAAGTCTAAGTCGAGTTGCAAGTCTCTTTACATTTTGTCAAGTCGAGTCCAAAGTCATCAAATTCATGACTCGAGTCTGACTCGAGTCCAAGTCATGTGACTCGAGTCCACACCTCTGCTACATGATGCGTTACTGCGTTATTTTTTATGTAGTATCGGCTAGAAACAGAACATCTGAGTGTGTTTTATTGGAGCGCTGCCGTGTTGTCCTTCTGTGTCACAAGGAGGGTGGGGGAAAAAGTCAAACAAACTTACCAAAACTACTCAAAAACTGACACATTTGTCCTTTACAACAAAAAAGTCAAATTGAAACAATTTGAAATGTCATTTTGACACCACAACTATTTTAACATAAACTAACACAATCATTTATGTTAAGACATGAATTTGGACTACTGACCAAACTGTTTTAATTTGTATATTCGTCCACCAGATGGTGCTACTATTTCCAATTACAAGCATGCGGCAAAAATTATGTGTCACTATTTGTGTAAGATAATGGTGTGCATGTAAAAAAAAAAAGGTGTTTATCATTTTAGTAGCTTGGTTTTTTTTCAATAAAAATTCGAGTTATTTAAAGGTTTAACTGCCCTTAGCGTAATTCATATTTTTTATTTGTGTATACTAGTCTTGAAACTCTGACCTATTTAAAGTGGGAACAAATATTTTTAGCTTTTTATAATTTATTAATATTTTTCACAGCAGTTTTTGGGAATATGAATTTTTTAGTTTTGAGGACATCAATTATGTTTTGTTTTTAATCTAATGGTGGAACAACAATGCATGGAAATGTATATTGATGCCAATCATTTATCCATTTCATGCCCTAATAATATTAACAAAAAGCGAATGCTAAATTTGATGTAAATTATATATTTTTCCCAAATAAAAAATTGTGGAACTTCGTAAATTACTTGCTCTATAAAATATTTAAATCTCTAGAAATAGTTAATATTGGAAACGTACTGTCAATTGCAGGCTGTTTAATGACTCATTTGTTGAACGTATCGGTATGTCAGACTTAGCCTTTTCTTACTTTAACTCCTACCTCACTGACAGGATGCAGTGCATCTCCCATAACAATGTGACCTCGGAATATGTTCAAATAACATGCACAGTTCCACAGGGTTCAGCTCTTGGCCTTGCACGCTTCACATCTACATGCTGCTGCTAGGTGACATCATACGCACATACAGTGTTAGCTTTCACTGTTATGCTGATGACACCCAACTCTACATGCCCCTAAAGCTGACCAACACGCCAGATTGTAGTCACCTGGAGGCGTGTCTTAATGAAATTAAAGAATGGATTTTCGCAAACTTTTTTTCATCTTAACGCTAAGAAAACAGAAATGTTGATTATCAGTGCTGTTAGACACCTGCATTTGTTTAAGGATTCCACATCGAAATTCGACAATAAAACTATCGCACAAAGCGACATGGTGAAAAATCGTGATCATTTTTTTGACCCAACTCTGTTGTTAGAGTCACACATTTAAAATGTTACTAAAACAGCCTTCTTTCATCTCCGTAATATCGCTAAAATCTGTTCCATTGTGTACACCGGTGACGCAGAGATCATTGTACATGCGTTTGTTATGTTTCGTCTGGAATACTGTAACATATTATTTTCAGGTCTCCCTGTGTCTAGCATTAAACGATTATAGTTGGTACAAAATGCAGCTGCCAGGCTTTTGACAAGAACAAGAAAGTTTGATTATATTACGCCTATACTGGCTCACCTGCACTGGCTTCCTGTGCACTTAAGATGCGACTTTAAGGTTTTACTACTAATGTCAAAAATATTAAACGGTTTACCTCCAGCCTATCTTGCTGATTGTGTTATGCCCTACGTTCTGTCCAGACACCTAGGTTTCGAGAATACAGGCGTATTAGTGATTCCAAGAGCCCCCCAAAAAGTCTGCAGGCTCGAGAACAGATGTACCTAAATTGGGGCCCGCGGGCTAACTTTGGCCCGTCAAAGGGCGACTTCCATAAGTTCAATACATATTCATACTCGTTTAAGGTCACACAATCATTGATGGCATGTCCGCAAGGCTAACAAGGCTAAAGTGATGATCTCCACTACCTTAAATATTGGCGGTATGGGATTAAGCTACTCACTTATTGTGCAGCTGTAAGCTTAAATTCGCTTGGGTTGGCCCATTGACACATTTTCACTTTGGCACTTTGAGGCAAACATTCTGGGCACCCCTAGAGCGTTTTCTATTCGGGCACCAGTACTCTGGAATGCCCTACCATGCAGCTACAGTTAGAGAGGCCACCTCAGTAGAAACGTTTTTGTCTCACCTTAGAACTCATTTCTATTCTCTACCTTTTAAATAGATTCTGTTTTGGACTAGTTGACCTGCCGTTTCTGTTTTTTTGCCCCCCCGGCCACACAGTCTGGAGGACGTGCTAGCTGTTCTAAATCGTGACCTGGGGCCAAACACTCCTCTATGACAGGAAATAAGACGTCCTATTACCCTCTGCTAGCCCCCAGTGGACTGGACTCACACATTTTCATGAATAATTCAATAACTGCACCCACTTGGTATCCGTTGCAGCTGGTCACGCAGAAGGGAGGACCCCACATCTGCAGCCCCTTCCCAAGGTTGTTTCTTCTTCTTCCCATTTTGGGCTTTTGGACCTTTTCCTTGCCCATACATGGGTTCAAATCAGGGGATGTTGTTGTGGTTTGTGCAGCCCTTCAAGGCACTATATAAATACACTGTGACTGATTTGAAGCCGTCCTGAGATCTGTAGGTCGTGAGTTCAAACCCCGGCCGAGTCATAGCAAAGACTATAAAAATGGGACCCATTACCTCCTTGCTTGGCACTGTTGGAATTGGGGGTTAAATCACCAAAAATGATTCCCGGGCACGGCCACCGCTGCTGCCCACTGCTCCCCTCTCCTCCCAAGGGGTGAACAAGGGGATGGGTCAAATGCAGAGGACAAATTTCACCACAGCTAGTGTGAGTGACAAATCATTGGTACTTTAACTTTAACTTAACTTAAAGTGGGAAAAACATTTATGTAATTCTTATAGCAGTTTTTGGGAAGATCATTGGGGCGAAATAAGTGAGGATTTTTTACCTTTTGGCTGAAAATGCCTATATTGCTGCAGTAATAATAATATTTGGTAGTCGTCACCAGCAAAACCATGCTATAAGCTATATAATAAAAATCAACACCAGCTAAAAGCTATTCAAAACACTTTTTTAAGAAAATTTAAACAATGAGCAACTAAATGGGCAAATGCCAAAAACAAACGAACACTGCGAGACCAGCATATGTCAATAATAAGTCCATAGAATCATGTTTTGGACTGTAAACAAACTGAGGTTGACCAGCATCACTGTTAGACTGTGGAGGTTTCCACTTCGTAATTATATCAGAGTGCACTAAGGTTTAAAAGACATTCTTATTGCCAGTCGATAAACATCCCCTAATGATGATCGGCCAGCCTAACAGCCGGGGTTAAAATGATAGAAGAACTTACAGTATGCTTTGCAATCATTATGCAAACAAAACACAGCAACACAGACTTTAATAGGGAAATACAAAGCTGATCGATTCACAACATAAACTAACATTAAGCACCAAAACTGTGAGCAATTTTGCATGTCGCCAAGATTTATGGAGAGATATTAAAAGTCTGTATTTGTCGTCTTACTTATGACATTTGAAGCCCACTTCTTTCATGCTCTATTAAATTGCGCTCAGCGAAATGATGAAAATGAATAGATCAGCCCGAAGCCTGACTGAGAGGACATATGCTATTCACTTTAAATGATGATTTTCGGGTAAGAGATCAGCGGCATCGGGCGCAGAGGTTTTCGATCAATTAAGGGCCTTACGGACAATGCATTTTGGGGAAATTATTGTTTGTGCTCATGTCAGGATAGGTGCCTCTAAAATGATCTCTCTCCCATCTACTCTTCAATAACGGTAACACACTCCAACACTTACGTAACTTTCAGTTTATGCCACCATGAAAATGAAATCCTAGGATGCTGCAATTGTATTGTCTTTATGAGAAAGCACGCACAATATATACACTTTCTTTTCTACACTTTTCTCACTCATTTCACTTTATTATAGCTTCTCCAGGGATTTTATAAACAAAATTTGGATACACTTTAGAGCAGTCAATATACAGAATGTGTGGCAGTATAGATTTAATACGCACTGAAAATAAGTCAACACACAGCTATTATTACAAGATATACTGTACTTTACATGTACATGCAAGTTTGTTTAGCCAGATAAGGTGTAGTAAAATGGTTGCTATGTATTAAGGCTGCATTTAAAAAATATATAATTTAAAGTTTTCAATTAATATCTTATTTAATAGGTTTGTTTTCCCTACGTTGTCGTTTTGATGTCAATTTCATGCATCCCTATCACACACAGCACTACTAACTTCCTTATTTTTAGAATGAGAAACGTGTCAACAACAAAAACATGCCTGGATATGACCTTTGACCCCAATGTCTTGGTACATTGCATAAAAAGACAAATTCAGGCTCAGTAATGTTTTTACTATGTTATACTCTGTAAAATAAAAATTGCTTTAGAATTGCGCCCAGCAGCCAAATGATGAAACGGAAAATATAACACTTTTACTGTTGTCCTGAGCCACGCAGGTTTTATATTGTACAAAAAAAATTGTGAAGGAAAGAATGAAGATGGATTGTTAAATTGTGTTTGTGAGGCTTAAGAGAAAAGAACCTTTGAGCGTTCACCTCAGATACCTCCACCTTCTTTGTTGATGTCAGTCCAACTGAGTAAAGTTAGTCATGACTTTTAGTGCTTGGGCCAAAACCAAAGTAAAAACTCATAACTGAGCATGATTGTTCTTATAGGAGCAACAATAAATGTATTGAATATTTGTATGTACCTAATTTAGTGATTTCCATTGTATTGTGCTTTGCCTTCAGTAAAATGAATCCCCAAATCCCCTCTATCCACCCCACCCATGGTAATGGACTGCCCTCTTAATATTTCTGGCTAATGCAAATGTCAGATCCTCTCCAGACTTTTTCACAGACAAGACATTTCCCCGGAATACTTTTTATGACAAGACTTAAATACCCACGCTTTAACCTTCTCCGTTGGAATGTTCACTTACATCTCCTTAGATGAACTGCCGCCGAATATGTTTTTGACATGTTTTTTTAGCACAATAATGGAAAAACCTAATCAGTGGCTTTCTTTCTTATGGTTCGGAACTGGATAAAGGTTTCCCAATTATTTCAATTATTTTGAAAGTTTCCTTAATTTCTCATAAATGAAGCATGAAACAATGACAAAATACAGGTTTCGGTTTGCTGTGGTTTCCAAATAAGGAGGGTTTGTTTGGCCTTGGTGGAGGTCTATACTGGAACACATTTTGTTTCGATACATTTAGGCCAAATCATCAATAACATCCTTAAATGACACCTGCTTACTAACACCATGGTTTATATACTGATAACAAGTCCACAGATGCCACTAGTTTTTTAAAATACAAATTGACTTCAACTTGGTGAGAGTCTTTCTAATCATGAGGATCCCCCCAGTAGTTGTGGAACTAAACGTTTGCATTGAGTGTTTATGCCAGGAGCCGGCCCTGATACTTGTTAATAAACAACAATGTGGACCAAAAGAGCTATGTTTTCCTTTCCACTTTCTCATGCACTCCATAAAATTGCAGGGTTTCCCCTAGATTGCCAAGACAACTGTGGCGGCCATGGCGTGGTGGAGCGTGGTCAACATGATGCCATTATGTGATTCACCGTATTTTCCGCACTATAAGACGCACCGGATTATAAGGCGCACCTTCAATGAATGGCATATTTTAAAACTTTGTTCATATATAAGGCGCACCGCATTTTAAGGCGCACCACATTATAAGGTGCATAGAATAGACGCTACAGTAGAGGCTGGGGTTGCGAGACCTGTTGTGGCTCAATATTGGTCCATATATAAGGCGCACCGGATTATAAGGCGCACTGCCAGCTTTTGAGAAAATTGGAGGTTTTTAGTTGCGCCTTATAGTGCGGAAAATACGGTATATGATCTGCTATGATACATATATTTTTTTCTTTTAAAAAGCTAAAGATACATATATATATATATATATATATATATATATATATATATATATATATATATATATATATATATATATATATATATATATATATATATATATATATATATATATATATATATATATATATATATATACATACATTTATTAACAAATCTGTGTTTTTATTAATTAAAATGGTGGTTATTGTAGTTTTATTGGCTTATAAAATGGCTTGGATGTTGAAAAGGTTTCTTCCTGTTGTTGCACTTTTTTTTAAACAAGATGTGAATTCATTAGCCATTAATTGTTGTTTACTGGCTTGTTTGTATCCATAAACCATCTGTACATAATTCCCTTACAAGAAATAACAGCAATATAGGAATTTTCAGCTGCAGTGCATTTATTTCACAGTCACACTGCTTGATTCTTTTTGCTAAATAGTTACTGAATCGCTTTCAACTCTCAGAACAAGCTAGTCAGGTTACTGCTAGACCTCCACCCCAGATCCCACCTCACTCCTACCCACTTCTCTAAAGTGGGCTGGCTCAAGGTGGAGGACAGAGTTAAACAACTTGCACTGAGCCTAGTCTATAAAATCCGCTACACCTCCCTGATACCGAAGTACATGTCAAACTACTTCCTTAACGTAAATGACCGCCATAACCACAACACCAGGGGGAGCTCCACTAACCACGTTAAACCCAAATTCTGAACTAACAACGGTCTTAACTCATTCTTTTTCTATGCCACATCAATGTGGAATGCGCTCCCAACAGGTATAAAAGAAAGGGCATCTCTATCCTCCTTCAAAACCGCAATAAAAGTTCACCTCCAGGCAGCTACAACCCTAAACTAACACCATCCCCGGATTGCTAACAATCAAATGTAAACAATCAAATGCAGATACTTTTTCTTATGCCTTCTGATCTCTCTCTCTCTCTGTCTCTGTCTCTCTCTCTCTCTCTCTCTCTCTCTCTCTCTCTCTCTCTCTCTCTCTCTCTCTCTCTCTCTATGTCCACTACTTGCTGTCCATATCCTACCCCCCCCACCCCGCCACACCCCCTCCACACCCCTGATTGTAAATAATGTAAATAATTCATTGTGATTATCTTGTGTGATGACTGTATTATGATGATAGTATATATGATAGTATATATCTGCATCATGAATCAATTTAAGTGGACCCCGACTTAAACAAGTTGAAAAACTTATTCAGGTGTTACCATTTAGTGGTCAATTGTACGGAATATGTACTTCACTGTGCAACCTACTAATAAAAGTCTCAATCAATCAAAAAGAATCGTTTCGTATCAAATTGTTCTAAAAAAAAAAAAAAAGAGATCCTTCCTGAATTGTATCAGTGACCACAAATATCAAGTCGAATCAAATTGTTGTAAAATGAATCGTTACACCCCGTATATATGTCTATTCATACTGCAACGACATGCTGCTGTTGATGTTTATGTTCATGTGTTATTGATGTTCAGAGTTCCCATGATCATGAACACACCGTGCCTCAAAGGGGATTGGCGGGAATGAGAACGTGTGGTTGTGTGTTTGGGAGTGAAGCCCGGACATGGACATGCGTGCACGGGAGCGAATAAGTGTTGGAATTAGGCCGGTTAGCATAAGATTGGCACTAAAAGTTAAAAAGCGAGTCAGACTTTGTGTGACTTCTTCTGGAGGCTACAATACATTATATTACTTCAATTGTTTTTACGTAAAAAACCCTCATTATTAAGGTGTGGCAGCTTCTATTTTGTCGTGGCGGGCCGAGCAGGTATCCTTTTTGTTTTAATTCTCGTGTCTTCTGAAATCACGGATGTCGAGACACTTTAGTAGCAGTAAGCTTGCAGCTCAAAGAGGTGTGTAGTATCTACAATCTACGCAATTATATCTACGGCTAACAGTGTTGTCGCACTGTGTTGCTATCATTCTCTCTCCTGACTTATTGATCTACTGCTGATTACAGTTAGACTTTGTTGAAGTGTACAAAGCATTTATTATGTTCTCGTTTCACTACTTCACATACAAGCTGGCTTAGCGCCACGGCTACTATAGCTTGTCCTCACCTCTGTTTTACTTTATTTAACATACATAATTTGTACATCCATTCAGAATTGTCCTCATTCCAATCATGATGCATCAAATAATCCGTTATTTTTCCCACCTCTACTTTATAATATTGTTTTCATATTTTGGAAATACTAGCCTCTCTTATATAAGTAAGAGCGTTTCTCTCATTTATTTGTTGAATAAAATGTGGAACAAACTGGCTCCAAAGAAAATGGCACCAACAACCTGAATAGACAAAACAATGCAACATGCCCACACTGCTTTAAATAGACCGCCATGAATGTCCTCACTCTGTCCATGTACATACAGTATAGTCTTTACGTGTTGAGGAATGCTCATACAGGCATCTTTAAAGCCATCCCCCACACATCTGCTGAGATGCTGCAGCCAGCAAGGCAGTTATACGCAGCCTATCATTCTTTCGAAGAAGAGCAAAACAAACCAAACAAAACCCCTCACAATTAAAAGCACAAGACGGCTATACCCCCCCCCCCCCCAATGACCAAGTCGAGTTTTTTCCAACCAATTTGATTTTTCCACAATGGATTGTCTTTATCACACATTTTCTTTTGGAGGAGCTCATTTCACACGAAAGGGCCGTTGCACTGCCGCAGCAATTCAAATATACATCAAGCTTGTTTCTAGGTGATATAATTCTCTTGAACACAGCTCTTGCATTCACTTAACTTCATATTTTTTCCGAAACACCAAGGGCCTGATTTACTAAGAACCAAATAGTACGCGCTAAACTGGGTGTGCAGTTTTCAAAATAGCGTGTACTATTAGTGGGATCTTCTAAGACTGCGTGTGCAATTGTTAAGTGGTGCAGACCACCCTATTTAAATGAGGATTTTGTGTGTACTATACGAGGCATCACATTCTCATTTACTGCACATTTACTGTATGTTGTCATGCTCCTACCTGTGGCGTTTTGCTATGTTTTCAAATATGCAGGAGATATGTGCTACTTTTTATGGACATTTTATCCTGCAGTTCATCTATAATCTACCGCCAAAGGTGCGCTCGTTCAGTTCAGTTCAGTTTCAGTTTATTTCGAACATGTATACGACACAATGTAATGCATCACACAATTCCAGTTGTTTCATTACAGCATGTCCGAAAAGGAGTAGGAAGAAGCATTACTTATTTAATCCTACCCCTTTTCATACCATAGCAATTGTATCCAATTTCTTTGTTCTCTGTAACAGAACAGTGAACAAATAAATAATAAATAAATAATATACCATAGTAAGCATACAAATATTAAATGCATAAATAATCTTTGTCTCAATAAAAAAAAAGGGAAAAAAAAGGGTTCAAGATGTTCATCATAATTCTTGTTCTGTGTACTTTGTGAACACTTGTAGTTTGAAGAGTCTTTTAAACGGAATAATATTGGTGCTTTGTTTGATTTCTTTGGTTAATCCGTTCCATAATTTATTTCCACATACTAATATACTGAAGGTTTTAAGTGTTGTACGTGCATACAAATGTTTTAAATTAGATTTTCCTCTAAGGTTATATTTCTCCTCTTTTGTTGAGAAGAATTGTTGTACATTCTTGGGTAGCAGGTTACAGTTTGCTTTGTACATCATTTTAGCTGTTTGCAAATGCACCAAATCGTTGAATTTCAATAATTGTGATTTATTAAATAAAGGGTTTGTATGTTCTCTATATCCAACATTATTTATTATTCTAATTGATCTTTTTTTATAACACAATTAGTGAATGAAGCGCACATTTGTAGTTATTTCCCCATATTTCTGCACAATAACTCAGATATGGTAACACTAGCGAGCAGTAGAGAATATGAAGTGATTTTTGGTCTAGAACATGTTTAACTTTATTCATTATTGATGTTGGAGAGAAGCTACACTAACTTCGGCTCAAGACGCATGAAAATGCATACTTAAAGAAGTTTTTTTCATATTAGAAATATTTAAAATTATATATATTCTATGTGAAAAAAACATACATCATTAAAAAATATTAAATGACACCAAAACGCATCGATTGAAATTGTTTTAATCAGTGTCTATAGTCCTCCAGCAGCTATGTAATATTATAAAATGATGTTGATGAACAGACAATATGTCTAATATTTTTTATTTCTGATCGTCCAAAATGTTGACACACACACAAGTAGGACGGGGGATTCTCGTCTATCCATCGTCTGTCTTTGCAGCGCGAGCACTGATCCTGCAGCCGTGTGTGGAACTGTCAGTTTGCACGTCCTTCTCACACGTGCTAAATAAAATAGTGTTCGCAAAAACGGTGGCAAGTGAAGTTGTGTCCTTGGGCAAGACACTTCATCCTTGCCCCCAGTGCCGCTCACACTGGTGAATGAATGATAGGTGGTGGTCAGAGGGGCCGTAGGCGCAAATTGGCAGCCGTGCTTCCGTCGGTCTACCCCAGGGAAGCTGTGGCTACAAATGTAGCTTACTACCACCAGAGTGAATGTGTGCGCTTTGAGTATCTAGTTGATAGAAAAGCGCTAAATAAATGTAATCCATTATTATTATTATGATCAATCACATTGCGTGTGCTAAATAATTATATTTGCATCTTTTCCTCCCAGTATTGGGGGCGTTTTGATAATCAGCATATATTTTGCATATTAATGAAGACAGAGACACAAAATGTATGGCACACCTTATTTTGCTCACTTAAGAGACACTTTGCACACGTTTAGTAGACCAGCTTTGCATGTGCTATCAGGTTTGCACATGTTTTAGTACACGCAAACCCTAAGTAAATCAGGCCCCAAATGTGATATTCTATTCTGGTCAAGTGTTCCTTTTTCCCCCTACTCTTATTTTGTTTGCCTGTCCTTCGCCATCATAAAATGAGGTATAAAATGAAACAAATTAGACCAAAGCTTTTTAAAGCAAGTTTTTGTCTACTCTGCTGCACCTCATAACGCCTTGTTCTATTATTTCTGCTCCGACTTGGATTATCTTCTGTATCTTGTCAGGACAATCTTATAAAAGCAAGCAACCTGATGCATAACAGCCATGTTTGTAACCATGATAATGACAAAATGTGTTTTTAAAATGATGTTATCGCTGCTACCATTTGCTAAGTTTGTGTTTATTGCTACTGGGGTCATGAATGCACATTATTGTGTTTGTGCACATTGCTCCCCTCAGGGTAATGTAAAATATGACCTGGAGGAAATGGAACTCTCTTTGACAGACCTTTCAACACCCGTGTCCACAATAGATTTTTTTTCCCTGCAGGTCCCTTCAACAGGAAAATAAATAGTTTGGAGCATGACATGTTTTCTGCTCAATTCAGTTTGTGATACCCAATTGTACACTGCAAGACATATGTAGATAACACTGAAAGGCTCGCAGAAAAAAAACCTTTCTCCCAAGTCTAACACAACTACCGTATTTTTCGGATTATAAATCGCTCCGGAGTAAAAATCGCACTAGCTGAAAATGCAAAATAAAGAAGGAAAAACATATATATAAGTCGCACTCGAGTATAAGTCACATTTTTGGGGGAAATTTATTTGATAAAATCCAACACCAAGCATAGACATTTGAAAGGCAATTTAAAATAAATGAAGAATAGTGAACAACAGGCTGAATAAGTGTACGTTATATGACGCATAAATAACCAACTGGGAACGTGCCCGGTATAGTAAGAGTCATTCAAATAACTATAACATATAGAACATGCTATAGGTTTACCAAACAATCTGGCACTCCTGATCGCCTAATCCGATGAAATCTTCTTCCTCGTTGTCGCTCCTGGTATGCGCCGCTAGCGTCCTTTCTTTCTGCTGCTCGATCGCCGTTTTCTGCTGCATATTTCACTACGTCCAGCTTGTAATCTGCAGTATATGATTTCCTTTTCGGTGCCATTTTTGTTCAGTTTTTATAAGTTACCGCCAATGTAGAAATGATCAATTTTAATAGCTACGGCAGCAGCATATAGCATATAGCAGTTAGCATCCCATGACCCACAATGCACTTCTGCCATGACCCTCCCCCGCCAAATTCTTATTGTTTGACGTGTGTGACGATTGCTGACATTTTGCTTCGTCTCTTCCGTGAATTAGATAAATAATATTATTTGATATTTTACGGTAATGTGTTAATAATTTCACACATAAATCGCTCCGGAGTATATGGCCAAACTATGAAAAAAACTGCGATTTATAATCCGAAAAATACGGTATGCAGTTTAACAACATAGGGGACCTTGGAGAATGAAGTAAAGAAAGATTCTACAAAGCGCGTTGAGCATGTGGGGTTGTTGGGAGCATGAAGATGAGGTCAGCTACAGGCCAATCCTTCTTGAGTGCGTACAAGGTCTGCAGCTCAGGGGGTCATAGCACGGCCAAGTCTCTCACAGTCTAAGTCGGAAAGGGGTTAGATCGGCAAACCACTGCATAATAAGAACAGCTGGGTAACAACTACTGGAGCATGGGAACGCCGAACTTGAATGTCAGTCAGTAGGGAAAAGACCTCAGCACAGGACCGACAATTGTCTTCAGGATCAGCAACCGAGTGAAAACATTTTGATACACCATCATTTTTTGAGCTATTTTGTTAACAAACAGATAGACAGACCCCAGCAAATACATAACCTCGTGGTGGAGGTAATTAATCAAAGGATAAACGAAATTGCCATTGCCATGTGCGCTTGTTTTGTTCATCTGTCGGTTCCTAACAGGCTGCATGGGGCTTCACTCTTGTCACACACTCTCTTTGTCTCTCTGGGTGGACACACCTACACACACAAGTACAGCCTTGTAACGTAAATGTAACGTAACGCAGTTGAAATTATACAGATCACCCCCAAAATCTGATCAATTGTTTTTTTATCCTATTATAAACATTTCTAAACAAAATACAGCCATAACTTTTTGAGCTATGCTGCTAACTCACAACTAACAAACTAATTGGTAATAATGCACAAGACAGAAACACTGTAGAAACGGGTTTCTGGGGAAATGTTGTAGAACGTTGCAGGAAAACATTTGGGACGGTTTAAGGAAACAATCTAGAACCGGGGTGCCCAAACTTTTTCCACTGAGTGCTACAGACTGACAAATCAAAGGATGCAGGGCCCATTTTGGTATTTTTCACCTTCAAAACCAGTACAATGTATAGGATATATATAAGAACTGGAAAATGACATTTTGCTAGAAATTCTGTGTTAATGCTAAAGAGCCAAAGCCGAACTGAAATGTTAACAGTTCGCACACTGGCCAGATCGCATTAAGTAACAAAAAATATGAGCAAAATAAGCTAAAAAAAAAACCTAACATGCTTGTTCACACTACTATGTTAACATGCTAACAATAGCACGTTTACAGTTAGCAATTATGAAATGCCAAAGTGTATGACACTGATATGTATACCAGCTAAGTTAACCAAAAAAGCAAATTTTAACAGGCTGAAATGCAAACTGTCAAGTAACAAAATACATTATTCTGAAGTGTGTACCTAAAAACCTTTTTGAAATGCTAGCATGCTAAAGTTAGCATGCATCAGGTATCAACATATGACTTAAGTGTATACCTACACAACTAGCATACTGCGCTGGTTACCATGCTAACAGGTATCATTCGTCAAACAAAATATTTGACGCCTAAGTTTTTACCTGCAAAATTAGCAAAACAGATAGCATGCTAATATTAGAATGCTAATGGGGCGGTATAGCTCGGTTGGTAGAGCGGCCGTGCCAGCAACTTGAGGGTTGCAGGTTCGATCCCCGCTTCCGCCGTCCTAGTCACTGCCGTTGTGTCCTTGGGCAAGACACTTCACCCACCTGCTCTCAGTGCCACCCACACTGGTTTAAATGTAACTTAGATATTGGGTTTCACTATGTAAAGCGCTTTGAGTCACTAGAGAAAAGCGCTATATAAAATATGATTGATTGATTGATGATAATCATTGTGCCGCGGGTCGTTAAAAAATTAGCTACAGGGCGCAAATGGCCGCCAGGCTGCACTGCTAGACTTTTGACAAGGACAAGAAAGTTTGATCATATTACAAATCTACTGCTTATAGAGCATTTTCTATTTGGGCTCCAGTACTCTGTAATGCCCTACCGGTAATAGTTAGAGATGCTACCTCAATAGAAGCATTTAAGTCCCATTTTAAAATTAATTTGTATACCGTATTTCCTTGAATTGCCGCCGGGAATATAGTATTCGCCTGCCTAGAATTACAGCCGGGTCAAACTCGTTTCGCAAAATAATTAGCGCATGCTTGGCACTTCCGCCGGGTCAAATATGAGTCATTAAATGACTCCCGCTTCCTGGTGGTAGAGGGCGCTAGTGATCCTTCTTGCGACTACCAGTACTGCAGAAGATCGGTGCTGCAGAAGAAGACAACAAGCAGCATGCATGAGCCGCGATTGTTTGCTTGCACTTTTACTATGGAGGATTACATATCTAAAATAAAACAGTTTTCTAAACTGGACTTTCAATCGAAGCAGGAGGTAATAATTAAAGAAATATCTCCAGAGACTTTTAAAACTGAAGAAAGATAAGGAAGACTGCCTTTGATCAGAAGCAGCTGCAGATGGACATCATTTATAAGTAAAGGTAAGACCATAATAACGTTTTTTTTAATTAAATGTGCTTTTCATGATAAGGTAAGCGCCGGAGTGAGAAGAGGTTTTAAAATAATTAGCGCATGCTTCCCCATCCCGCATGCTTTTGGTAAGCGCAGGAGTGAGAAGAGGTTTTAAATTAATTAGCGCCCCTGCGGCTATTCAAGGAAATACGGCCTTTAAATATATCCCTTTTTAGACCAGTTGATCTGCTGTCTCTCTTTTCTGCTCTGCCCACCTCTCCTGCGTGAAGAGGTTATCAGATGACCACAGGTCAGCTTCCACGGAGGATGCGCTAGCAGTTCCAAGTCTGGTCTATACATCAGTTGGTGACATCTCTGCGCTGCTGACTTGTCTCCATTCAAGATAATCCCCTGCTGGCCCCACTATAGACTGGACTGTCACAATATTAATTGTATCCACATGGCATCCGTTGCACCTGTCACCCAAACGGAGGGGGAAGGGGGTTCCCGCATCTGCGGCCCCTTCCAAGGTTTCTTGCTGTCCCTATGGGGTTGAGTTTTTTCTTGCCCTGATGTGGGATCTGAGCCGAGGATGTCGTTGTGGCTAGTGCAGCCCTTTCAGACATTTGGGATTAAGGGCTATACAAGTAAACGTTGACTGATCTATTGATTGATTAATTTTGGACACCCCCCGATCTAGAAGGTTAGGGGAAATATTTCAGAAAGGAAAAATTCCTACAATGTTAAAATAAAATAATCTAGTTGAGAGGTCTTCAACACGGGGGTCCATTTTCTTTTGATTAGACTTTTATGTTCTCCCTACACTTTTTCCACAAATGTACAGTAGGGAAGGGATTCATATGGCCCCATTCCTTGGAGATGAAGAGGGGGGGTTAACCATTTCGCAATGCAGTCTGCTCAAAATGATAGAAAGTGTCACTCTACATAGCAACTGCCGCTGTGGTCAAAGTGTGAAATGTCACAAAACCCATTTAAAGATATTCAACCCTCTACTGCCATCTGGTGGCTAAAGTGGATAGTGTACCCCCCAATTCGTCACGTTTCATGTGTCAGGTAAACCGTGACGAATGGCGCCATAGGAATCCCCTTCCTACCATACGTGTCTTTAAACACAGATTATCATTGATCCTGCACATGACGGTGAACAGATGAATAGAGGCAGAAGAAGTCGTTCTGTCACCAATGCACATTTTCAGCGACACACAGGAGCTCCTTTAATCAGGGCACTGCTTTATTTACCTGCACCCCCAACAGGGAAGACCTGCCCCTATCGTTACTGTGCCAAGGTAAGATGTTTAGTTTACGTTTAAGTGTTTGGATCGTAAATATGTGTTTTTTGGTAACACGACAAAAAAACACAAGCAAAAGAAAAATACCCCTGAGTTAAATGTCCAAAAGCACCACAACAAAACCTACAATAATGGATTGATTACTACAATGCTTGAGGAAAATGCTGTAGAATATTAGAGAAACATGTACATTATGGGGAAACCTAAAATGTTGTCATTTCCCAAATTTTCAAGGCTATTTCAAATGTTGCAATGTTTATATTTGTCTTTCATTCATTCATTTTCTTGTTTAACTAGCAATGAAAACATGAATGTGATGTAAGTAAAAATGCCTTAATTGGGACAAACAGAAGCCAGGCATGCTATGTTGACACTACATCCATTTGGATTGTTTGGGGAAGAGCTGATAAACAACTGTTTGGAAAAAGTCCAGCATTTAAACACCATCACGAGGAGACCAGACGGCGGTGAGTGTCTGTTCCATGAAGAAAAGCCGCCTTTGCTCTTTTATTAAAAAATACATGTTGTTTGATTCTGATAAAACTGCTGGGTTAACATTGTTTGCTTTTGTCTCCTTTTTCGCTTCAAATAATTGTTTCCATTATTACTGACTGACATAAACTGTATCACGATGAATCATTGCGATGACATATCTGTATTTCACACAAACCGCCATGCAAGTTAATTTAGTTTGATTTGAGTAATTCTCCAGTTATAAATGAATCCTTCTAAATGGACCTTTTATTATGTGGTGCACTTAAGTAGAGCACTTTTAGGACGAATGGAAAGTATAATTCTCATCCATAATTACCAGCCAGATATGGTGTTTTAACCTTTATAGGCCAACATTAAATCTGGCAGCAGGTTCTAAAGGTAGGTGCATGTTGAGATAATTTCAGGCTATAGCTGATGCTAGAGAAGGAGAAGAGAAAGAAGAAAAAGAAGAAAAATAAATATTGTATAACCCTTCCATCAAACAGTCGATCTACATTAAACCATTCAAACACGTTAACAGGCAAACCACATCCATTTAACAACTGCATTTGAACAACTCATTGTAAAATTGCCTCCGATCTTGCTTGGACTGTGTTTACTGACCCCATAAACTGAGAATTTTCATACATAAACATATTTTGTTTGTGTGTAACACCTTCTACATTAAGTTTAAGCAATGCATTGGAAAATATTTGGTGGGGTGTAACGATTGACCGATATATGTTCCTAAATTATTAAGTATTTGATCTGTGCTCGGCAAGTTTGCCTTCTGGAAGATAGGTCTGAATCTCAGATCGTTGTAAAAGGGAATAGAGCAATTTTATCAATACTAGAAAAAGGAAATCATTGGATTTAGGAAGGGCACACATTATATGAAGTTTAGCACTTTTAATGATAAGGACGTTACACATTAAGTCTGTTTGCCCGTATATAAGGGATGTCACGGTATGAACATTTCTTATCACGGTTATTTTGACCAAAATTATCACGGTTATCATTATTATCGCAGTATTTTTAAATGTGCTCAATTTTCAAAAAGTACTTAACGGTATACTGAAATCTTTTAACCAAGTTTTATTTAAAAAAAAAAACCCGCCACCAACAACACATTCAAAATGATTTATTTTGTAGAAGAAACATTATTGTAGATAAGAAAACTGTTTCATGGACCTCAAGTAGAAATTGAATGTGCATATGAAAGCAACACAATCATTATAAACAAGTAATTAAGCAGGAAAATAAACAAAACATAAATAAATAAAATAAATGTGAAAATTGTGCAAGATAGCACTTTATGGACATAAGAGATAAACAAATAAAAACAAATGTAAGAATTTTGCAAGAAGGCACCCGATGGCCATAAGATGTAACTGCACTTTTTGTCCATATAGATCAGGGGTGTCAAACGTACGGCCCGAGGGCCGGATCAGGCCCGCGAACAGGTTTTATTCGGCCCGCGGGATGAGTTTGCTAAGTATAAAAATGTACCTGAAATATTTGAATGAAAGAAACCGCTGTTCTAAATGTGTCCACTGGATGTCGCAATAGCAATTCTTTGTATCTTTGTAAATGATGCTACATATGTACAAAATAAACCACATGATGTTAGTACATCAGTCGAGGAAAATGAGCAAACAACATAAATAACATACTGTAATTTGATTTTGATATAATTTTTTTAATCTTGATAGATTGAAAATTAACACAAATGAGTTGACTGATGAACATTATCACATAATTTATACAGAAAATATAAATAACTACAAATAAAGTATATATACTATCAACCGCAACAGGTAATTGTAAAATAACCCCAAAAACATTATGATTTGTACAATTTCCGAAAATGCTTGTTCTATTTTTAAACAAAGAAAACAATCTGAAGTTGTCTTTATTTTTAAGTTATCGTGCTGTGATTTTACCAGTCCGGCCCACTTGGGAGTAGATTTCTCTCCATGTGGCCCCCGATCTACAATGAGTTTGACACCCCTGATATAGATAAAAATAGTGTTCATAGTTGTGTTGGCCAACAAAAATTATCAAAGGAGTGATACCTCTCACATCAAATACACAATCTTCAAAGCCTGTGTTCAATTCGATGAGATGACAGAACATTATAGCTAGTATTGATGTTATTTGAACACTGATACAGTTAAATAGTACGAGTGAGCATCCCAGTAAACAAATGAAAGACTTTATAAACAAGTTGAGCCAACGTTTTAGGGGTGTAACACGCTGCATGTTTCCTCGCGTCATTCACTCCCAGTCACAGCTGACGGACGCTGTGTTGAGAAAATAAAAGCAACATCAAATAGTTTTCTCCTTCTCTGTATACTTTTAGTGTGAGACACATGTGTCCGTCTCCAATATTGTCCACAACAGTCGCCATCTAAAAACGGCATTGCGCTCTTAAACGCATGCCGAGACTCCACGGAAATTAAGCAAAAGAAAATGAAGTTGAACCAAGCGCTACGCTCTCTTTACTACAAGGAGAAATCTTCCTAACAAAGTCTGTATAGTTGTGATCCGCCATGTTTTTTCAAGCCGAACCACGCTAGTGCGCATGCGCCAGCGTTGCTGTGACGCCATTTCCAGGAAGTAAGCAGTGTTGCCTAACATGCATTAATAAATGACAGTTTTTCGGTAATTAAAAATTTAAACTATATAACTAACCGTCCAAAATGTTTATTAATTATACCGTTTACCGTTACATCCCTACCCGTATATGGATTCATCAAAACAAAAATGGCGGATACCTCCGGTGGTTAGGAAAGGTCATAACAAACACAAACGCCACAAGACAATATCATAAATTACAATACAAAAACTTGCAGCTACAGCACGATTGCAAAAGCCACAACAAAGACAAACGACACAACACTGTAATATAAAGTTGCAACACAACTTTAAGCCACAAAAGACTAGACCGACACAACGAAAGTGACAGCTGGGCAAGTTACGGCGACGCACCGTCTTCCGGAACACTGGCGCCCAAGGAAAAGTCATGTCATCAAAAACAAATAATACAAGAGATGGATCAAGGAAGTTATGGAAATTATGAAGCGAGGGGCCAACACCATCAACAGGGATGAGGGAGAATACTTGCTTCTGCACACCTGAGGGCGACGCCAGGGTGGAGAACAGATACTGTATGGCCCGGTCGGGGAACTTTATTTAGCAGGTAAATCTACTGCTACAATGTTGGTTACTGTATTTCTATTGAAAATGGCTTGGATGTTAAAAATGTGAACAAAAAATGTTTCCTCTTGTTAATTCAACCTAAAATGTTGGTTGCACTTTATTCAAATAAGATGTGGCCATTAATTGTTGTTTACTTTTGTTTGTATCCATAATTCCTTTATACATAATTCCCTTACAAGAAAAAACAGGAATATAGGACACTTTACCCCCAGTGTCCAGTATCCACCATTTATTTCACAGTTACACTGCTTGATTTTTTTTTGCCAAAAAGTTACTGAATCCATTTCAGCTCGCTGAATCGTTTCGGATCGCATTGTTCTAAAAGAATAATATCATCCTTGAATCGTATCGGCAACCAGAAATTGTGAATCTAATCGAATCGTTGTTCAAACGAAGCGTTACACCCCTAAAGAATAAGTGGTAGGTTGCTGGTATATGGAGACACTGCAGCAGTCCTTATGCACATACATGTTAAAAACTCTGCACGTAAACATCCACGTAGCATGACAAAGAGCTGTGAATTATAAGTAAGGCATTTATGTTGAAATCCTAGCTGGGGAGCATGCACTTCAACGCACAAACCCTACGATAAAACTAATTGACAATTTATCCGCACATTCTTTTCAAGTGTTATTTTAAGGTTTGATCGCTTTGCTGTAAATGCCCCGTCCAGGCTAGACTAATAACATTGATGTAATTCATCACATTTTTAGCCCCCCCCGCAAAACTGCTGGGTTGAAATCCACCAGGGTCCTTTTTACAGGACATAAAAGTGAGCGGAATTTCAAAGGGATCTCTGCTGTCAGCGCTTTGAGACGACCGGTTTAAGAAGCATTGGTGTTAATTGTCGAGGATGGGTCATTTTTTTGCAATTCCTAAAAATGAGTGTGGATTAAGTGATACAACAAACAGGCATGTTTGTATTCCTGATGTGCTGAAAGGCAGCATATGGA